>NC_086194.1:169987654-170238205 GCF_035770615.1 Melospiza melodia melodia | reverse complement strand
TAAACCACACTGGAGGGTGGAGATAAAAAGAGAGCTCTGAAACACTCTTTCCCTAAAAATAATGCTAAACTGGAATATCTGTTGCCCCATTAGCACTGGAAACTAATTTCTGAATAACTCTACTTATTTGTGTCACTTATATCATTCTAGCACTTGATTTTTCATATATTGTCTGACTGCTGGGAATTCATGTTTTCCTGGAGGCTTGCTGGTCATTGCAAATCTCCGGTGAGACAGGGTGTTTAATCAGGGATCCTTATTCCCCAGAGAAATTCTTCTGGTCCCCACATTTTGAAGGAGCTCAAGGCTCTGGAGTTATTTTCAGAAGCAGACACACAGGCAGGGCATCCTCAGTCCACACCAAGAGCTTGATTCTTGTTTGCAATTAAACCTGAACAAAAATTTAAGTGGAGAATGAAAAGCAAACCTATTGAAGTGGTTATGTTGAAGTTGCAGTGCTTCCATGAATCAATAATTTCCTGGGTTTCCTGATTTTGCTAAGCTGGAAATTATTCCCTGAATCTAATGCTTCAGGCTTGGAAATTCTTCTTAGGTTAGAATGTGCCTACTACAATAAGAGCAGCACTGACTGTAAAACCATTGGTTTATGCCCAGCAGTGAACATCTCTCCCCCAGATTTGTCAGCCTCAAACATATCCTACCAGAAAGGTTTGGAGAAGGCTTCCTTTGAGGGTTTGTTCAGTCAGTTCTTAGGTTTTTTTCCTAGTTCCTGAGGGGCCTTGAGCTTCTCAGATTCACCTGAGATTGCTCCTGACAGCAGACAAACACAAGAAGATAAGAGATTTATCTTAGCCCCCCAAAAAAGCTTTAGGAACGTGATAGCAAAATTGGAAATAACCAGAGAAACACAAAAACCAATAAAGGTGAAGTGAGATTACAGTGTCTCCTTTTCTAGCTGCCACTTTGGATTGCTCTGTGGGACACCACTGTGTTGGGATCCAAGGTCATGAGCCCTTCTCCCATCTGACAGTTTTCTATTCAGAATTGACAACCTCTTAAACATTTTTTCCCATGACACTCAAGGTTTTTCTATCTATGATTAAGTTTTACAGAAGCTTCTCAGCAGATTTTAAGGATTCCCCGGGCTCTCTTGTAGTTTAGGAAACTTTATCCTTCTGCAAAATTCTCCAGCTGCTTCCTGTCTGCCACAAATGCAGATGGAGCACCACTGGTTGAAGCAGTGATAGTTTCACTTGATATGCAGACAGAACATTTCTAGGGCTGATTCATCCTCCCCCAAGGACTTTTATCTCCAGAAGCCAAGGGAATATCACTTTACTTCTCTCATATTACAAATTAACACATCATCCAACTTTAGTTTGCAGTTCACCACCCTGGACACATGGAAGAAATATTTAGGACAGGATGCTCAGACCCTCTCCCTGCACCCCCGCCTCCTTCAGCAGGTTATTTTAGGGCTAGGAGCCACAAGAATATCCAAGAAATCCTTTTCCCTCCTACATCTGCCCATGAAGGAGACCCAGGATCACATTCACTTATTGAATTTCCCAGCAAAAAAGGATGATGATGATGATGATGATGATGATGATGATGAGCACTGTGAGAATGATGAGGTATTTGAACAGTCCAAACCTGCTTTGCTGGTGACTCAGACCAGGAAACAAAGGCTTCCAACTGGACTTGCAGTAACCTACCAGACTCCTGAGAAGAATTATCTTGAGGGGAAGGTGTGACTTGAGGGGGAAATAATGTCATAGAACCATTTAGGCTGGTCAATTAGTCCAGCCATTAGCCCAACCCTGCCAAAACCACCACAAAACTTTGTCCCCAAGTGCCACATCATTGTGTCTTTTAAGGTCCTCCAGGGATGGTGACTCCACCACTGCCCTGAGCAGCTTGCTCCAGTGCTTGACAGCCCTTTCTATGAAGATATAATTGTTATTGCAAAAGCAGAGATGTTTTTAGTCTGCCCAAATGCAGTGCATTCATCAACCACCCAGGGATGGAGGAAACCAGTGAAGACAAACCTTCAGAGTTCCATCAGATCATGTGATGGGTACATGGGCGAGGGTGGCAGACAGGACACCTGAATTATCCTCCTGATCTGGAACTGCTTTGAAAACCCAACTGTGGAAATATCTCACCATCTCTCTGTGTCCTTCACTGCATTTCCTAACACAGACAGTGAAAACTCTGTATTAATGTCTGACATGATTAAAATGTAAGATTTCTGTCCTGATCAGGAGTCTTCTAAATACAAATAATAAGAACAATCTTTACATGTCTGTAAGAAAATATATTTATATGCTAGGAAATAATTTAAAATAGTAGATCAGAAATCTTGTTGTTTTTCTGCTCACCATGAAGCAAATCAATGAGGTCAACAGGAACAAGAGTCATCCAACAACTCCCATTTATTCCTGTTTTCCCATCTGCCTACAATATAATTACACACCAAAAAAATCCCAATAAAAATACATTGATACAGTTACTAACTCAAGCACTCACAGCTTTGGAAGTGCTACAATGGATTTTAACTGTTAGTGACTTATTAATCCAATCTGGCAACATAATTTAGACCCCACATACACTTATGCTCTTACTCATCTAGTTTTTAACCACAGAAATATCTTTTTGCTTTCATCTCTGGGAAACTCCACCAGGAAATTTGGTATTTGTTGACATTTGTATTATTTGATGATGAGAGGAGAACAGTGAGACTTTGAGCCATATTTTTTTCATATTAGGATGTAAAGCTGTGTAAGCCCTTTCCGTTCTGCAAAACATGATCCCACATTCCTCAGGCCTATAGATTCCACAGATTCTATGTTTTAAACCACAACTAAAACTCTCCATCTGCAATATTCAACCTGCTGCATTCCAGAACTCTTAGTCCAAAGAAAATCCTGCTCAGCTTTTGATTTGGGAATTCTGCTTTTAGTGTTAGTCTAATCTCCAAGGACCAGCACTTTGTTCAGATTGAAATTGGTTTTCCAGGGATGGAAAAGCTCTTTTGGAATGCTTACTGGAAGCAAAAGGAATAAAAAATCCCTATGATTTTTCAGAAATGCTGAAGCAATATTACAGCGTCCTGAGTGGGTCGCTGCTGGTGAGGGAGAGACGGTGAATCTTGTTTCTAGATCAGAAGGCTGGATTTATTGATATATCATATATAATACATTATGACTATACTAAATAGAAATAAGAGAGAGGTTTTGCAGAGCTGCTCAAGCTAGGAATAGAAAGAAAGGATCTATAACAAAGTTGTGTCCAAGGACTCTGTCCCTAGCTTGCACTTTGTGATTGGCCCTTAATTATAAACATAGGAGCACGAGCCAATCAAGGTGAATCCAATTGCATTCCACAGCAGCTGATAACAATTGTTTACCTTCTCTTCTGAGGCCTCTGCCCTCCAGAAGACACAGAAATCTGAAAGAAAGGATTTCTGTGAAAAAATGTCTGCAACAAAGCAACTGAAATATTTTACTAACCTGACTCCTGAAAATGGGCAAATTCACTTTGATTAAGTTTTCTATAAATAAAGACATGATATGCTAAGGCAACTGCTGGGGGGAAATGTTAACCTCAGAATAAGATGCTGTTGTAGATAAACAAATATCAGTGTTTAGAATGGAAAATCTCTGCCAACATGAAGTCCTGGAAAAAAAAAGGAGAGAAATGAAAATGGATTTGGAGACTCAGTCACAGCAGCATTAATTCTGTGTAACACAAAACTATCACAGCATTCTCATTATTCTTATAAGATTGAATGAGATTAAAGGCTGTCATCTTTCCAGGTCTTTATCTTCATATCTAGAATTCCAGAAGGGAACTCAGCAAATCCAGTACATAATAAAAAGGAATATAATACTTGATGATTTCACCATGTAGAATATTTCTACTTAGGGAGAAGAGCCCACAGGCAGAAATGGGCTCAATCTACCCTGGTGCTGAGCTAAAAACATGAGATCCTTATTATCTGCCATGCTATACCAAAGCTTTTTGTCTTCCCTTCCAGGATTATTGATCCTCATCAGGAGCTCAGCACCAGGAGCCTGGACTGCTGGCTTGGCACAGCATGAGGTGGAGAAAACCTGAGTCAATATTCACCTTCTCATGCAAATAAAGTCAGAGGCTTCAGAAGAGCTGGTCAAGGACTCTGGAATGATCTCCACCAAGGCATAAGGATCCCCAAGTGCCTTTCAGGGTTCTCAAAACACAGACCTCCTCCACAAAAATACAGGAGAAAATCAATTGAGCCTTTGGAGGAAATTCTGGGCTGCCTATAGAATTCTTCTTGGAAAAGGACAATAGAAAGAAGGAAACCAGCACCACAGATATTATTCATACTGAACTATATCCCTTAATACACTCCTAGGAGTTGTACTGATGTTGTAACAACACAAACATTAAAGCAGCAGAATGGATTTCCAAGGGTTTAACTTCATGAGTCAAACCTTTTACTAACATCATCCTTCTGGCAATTTTATTGCTGTAAACATTGTAATCAGAGTTCTACGGGCATTTCTATTTCAGTCTCATTCCCAGCAGCTGGTGAGTTTTCTGATGTCTGCTGACATAATTCAGAGCAGCTCTAAATGATGATCCAAACTGTTCTCATTCTCAACTGGCCTGTAACATGTACAGGAGTGAGATTATGGGGAATTAGCTTCTCTTGGCCCTGAATATCCTGTGTTTTACCCCACCCCTTGGAAAGGTAAAATAATGACCTTAATTTTATCAGCATCTGAATCAAAGTGATTGTTTCAAGTTCATTTATTCCATGTGTCACAAAGAGAAATCTGAGGCACAGTGCACATTGCACATTTCCTTCCCCTGGCTTCTCTTATATCTTATTTGCTGCCAAGTTGTCCAATGCAGATAAACTGTGATTTCAAGGGGAAAGTCAGCAAAGAAGTGTTGTGGAGTTGATGGATATTTGCTTTGACTTTGCGACTGGAGGCAGAGCACAAAGCAGGGAATATCTGAACAGCCTAGAAAGGAATACACAGTTGTCATTTCTCCAGTCACTGGCCCAGGTGATCTCATTAACAGAAGCACATTTTATCAGTGAAGATTGTTGCCATAATGACTTGATCAAAGTAAATGCTTCACTGGGCACACACACACAGTCAGAGCCAAATATTCCAAACAGCCTGGATATGTTACGGTAGAGCTGAAAGAATTTTACCTTTTTCTGCACTATTAATATCTTCCCATCAGCTAATGCATTTTCCCTTCTGTGCTCAGAGATGTCTCAGCAGGGAGCAGAGACTTGCTGGAGCCCCTCAGGGTATTTAAAGCTGCACAGGGAGTAGGGGAGCTTCTTAAAGACATGTAGCTTAGCTTCAATAAATTAAGATGACTTAACTAAGGTGAAGACAAAACCGCAAGGTCAGTGCAGGATACAGGGCAATACAGCACTGGTCAATTCTGCTTTGACAGAAATGCCAATTTCACAAAGGTCTATTTGCTTATTTCTTCTTTCAGAGAGTTATGTTTTAATGAAATATGAAAATGGGAAAAGATTATGTTTCAGGGATTTATTTTTTGTAAAATGAGTCTAAATGCACTCCAGATTAGTCAGAGACAGTGTTTGAGCACTGGAGGAAATGCAGTCTTTCCTGTTCTAACAAGGAGACAGGAACCGGCATTTTCTTGCCAAACTGTCCTTTCCCTCCGAGACTTCAAATGGTGCTCCTTTATTTTTAATATGGAACAAAACCAAACCTTGATGTCTTCATCTTTTTGCAGAAGACAATTCTCCATTCTGGGCAGCACCTGGCCTTGTACAGAATAGGGGAGAGATGGTTTCTGTGAAATGTTCCTTGCACAGCCATTTTCACAGCCAGCCTTGACCATGCTGGAAGTTCTGCTCTTCTTCAAGTAGGATCAGGGCTTAACCTCTTCATTCTGTGCCCTACATTATTTTCACATGACAAGAACTTTCTAGGAAGGTCTTTAAGGGAATTTTTTTCAAGAATTGACACTGCTGCAAGGAGTGTCCTATACCCACAAAACCCATTCTCAAATGTGAGCTCACATCCAGTGACCTCCAACAACTCCTTCTGTATTTGTTGGTCTCTGACTCCAGGAAATCTCCCTCTTCCCCTGCAAGTCAATTTGTGAAATTTTTGTACTGAAACAAACATCTGAAGTCAAGATGTCAGTGCTCTCATTACCACTCCAGACAGGAAACTACCTCTTGTGATGTGGCCAATGATAAAATGCCATTTCTTTTATTCAGGGATTTGTATTTAGTTTACCATTCTGTCTCCTTTATGTGTCTATTTATTTCTATTATCAGCATTTAATAAAATCTGGCACAGACACAGATGGTATTGTCTGCATCACTTACTGTTCAGCACCTGAAAGGAAATCATGAATGTAAGAGCATCAGGTGGGCAGCAAAAACAGATCTCATTTTATTTCTCACCTCTTAGAAATCTCTTTATTATTTCCCTGTTTCCAGCACACTCATCCCCAAAGGCTCCCTATTTGTCACCACTCAAATGTTAATTTTATTAGACTATGCTGCACATGGAATTACTCTCATATAATCCATTGCCTACATTGCCTACTTGTTTCCCTCATGTATGATTAGCTTTTGCCTCCAGATTCTTATATAATACTCAATAGAGAAATATCATTGTATTCTGGGTGTTTGGGTAAATAATCCTCAAATTCTGCAGGAGACTTGGATATTATGACCATTTCATTAACAAATAGGGAAATGAGACCTGCAGGTTTCACTGTTCTTCTGCCAGAGTTTGATTCCAGATAGATCAAGGGGCTTGTGATGGGTTTGCTGTTTATGTCACCAAGATGGGAACTGAGCCAACATTTCCTGGAGCTACATCCTGTTCTAATCCACGAGAACATTCATTTTTCATCTCAGTGATTTAACATAAAGCAAAATGTGACACGATGGCTCTGTGGCAGACAAGAGAAAAATCCCAACCTCACATGTCACAGTGCTGGTACAACATCAGTGAATCTTGGATTTGATGGACTTTGAAACAAAATTCAAATGGGTTTGGATGCTTATGAGAAAGTTGAGAGGAAACAGTGCTTGAAATTCTTCAGACAATACAGAGAAAAACCATGCAGGAATAATAGTAATTTTACAGGGGTGGGTGCTTCTAGAAGCACACCCTCTGCTTCCATGGTTCTTTTGGACACTTGGGATTTCTAAGGAAAAAAAGAAATATACCTGGAAATGCCTTAACTCTTCCCAGCTGTATCTGACTTCAACACACAACAAAGCTCTCCATTCCTCAGTTCTATAGAGATACAGAATGTATAGTTATAAATCAGAAGGAATCCTTAATCCTTACATGAGGATACAGCTTTTGTACACCAGCAAGGAATCGAGAGTCTGTTCTGACTGACGTGAGGGAATAAATCTGCTTCTCAGCCTGAGTTACTGGAAAGAGGTTTTGGCATCTAAAGCAGAAGTGTGGTTCCTCACAGAGCTTTTGCCTCCCTCTCCTCCTTCCTTCTGTCTCCTGAATTCATTGTCCTGGAGTGATCTCCTCCCACATGGGTCCCTCCCTTTGACTCGTTTAACCCACAGCTCCTCTGAAGATGAAGCAGATTCACTGGAGGGAAACACCTGAAGATGGAGCCCATGGTGGTCACAGGATTCACTGCTGCTTTTAGAAGATGCATATCATGCAGCTTCCCCCAAATCCATGCACCAAGCCATCAGTATTCCCACTTCTGCTCTGAATGACACAGTCTGCCCCAGTATGAAGACAATTTCTCCAAGCACAAAGGCCAGTGGCACAGCCTGAGGAGGCAGGTGGGCTGCTTCAGCCTCACTCTGCTGATCTGGCCAAAAAAACAGCACTTCCAGAGGTCTGGCATCATCTGAGCCCAGGTAGGAATAGGAATAGGAAATGTAGGAATGGAAATGTAGGAATAGGCAAATAGGATTAAGCCACACCCTTACTAATTGCCTTGTCCTCCAATTAAAAGAAGAACATATGAACATAAAACGCATCAAAGAGACTGGGTCCAATAACCTGTACCAAGAGATGCAAATAAGGAGGCAACACAAACATGGCCACTGTCTGCAGTCCTTTCCTTCTGTAGAGTCACAAATTCCATACTTCATGCATTAGAGATGGTAAAGAACATCTGCATTCCCAAATATTCCCTGACATGATTTTGGCCATGCTATTTTTCTATTTTCAGTCTTCACAAGTTCTGTGGCAACAAAGCTCCCGGCATTCACAGCCACACTGTTTAAATATACATATAGAGTTATAGAATCATAGAATACCTTGGGTTGAAAGAGATTTTAAAGATCATCTCATTCCAGCCCCCTGCCATGGCAAGAGCACTTTTCCCTATCTCAGGTTGCTCTAAGCCCCATCCAACCTGGCCTTGGACACTTACAGATATGGGGCAGCCACAGCTTCTCAGAAATCTGTTCCAGTCTCTCATCACCCTCACAGGGAAGAATTTCTTTCTAACATCCAATCTAAACCTACCCTCTACCAGTTTGAAGCCATTCCCCCTTGTCCTGTCACTCCAGGCTCTTGTAAATAGCCCCTCTCCATCTTTTTGTGTCCGCTCCCTTCAGGCACCAGAAGATCACAATTAGATCATCCCCAAACCTTTTATTTTCCAGACTGAACAATCCCAGTTCTCTCAGCCTATGTTCCATCCCTCTGATCACCTTGGTGGCCTCCTCTGGACTTGCTCAACAGCTCCATGTCCTTTCTGTGTAGGGGATCCCAGAGATGGATGCAGCTCTGCAGGTGGGGTCTCACCAGAGTGCAGTAGAGGAGCTGAATCACATCATTTATGTACTTTCTTTTGTTTGTTTGTTTGTTTGTTTGTTTGTTTGTTTTAAATCCATCTCCTGTAGTTTCAGGGAGTTTTCCCCATTCATTGGATTGAGTTGGTCTCATCCAAGCCCATTTTTATTACAATAATCTTGAGGGTACCCCCTCACATTTTTCCTCTCCAAACTGAAGATTCCCCAACTTTATATTGTCTCTCCATGAAGCAACTTCTCCTTTCCATCAGCAGTGTAAGTTGTCCTCCTCTGCATCCTTTTTAGCTGTTGATTTGGGCTTTTTTTCTTTAAACTTGAGCTGGTTTGTGCTTCTGCCTGACAAAAGTGTGTTTTCCACAAAAATGCTCAAACTTGATTTGACAATACTAAAAGACAGGGAACACACAGCTTCCCTTGCTTGTTTGTTGCAGTGACTAATAGCCCCTACTGCTAAAAAATGCCAGTTATTAGTGTTTGCTTGTCTGTCTCTGCCTGTTGCTCCTTCTTGAAATGTGTTTTTCTGGTAGGCTGAAGGTACTCTTTACCATCCACTATTTTGTCTTTACAAAAGCCTTTTATACCTTGTGTACAAAGCACTTTCCAGTCTTTTTTTTACCCTCTTTTCCTCTCACAAACTAAAACAAATTGAGTTCTTTACATTGGTCAGTGCCCAGTCTTATACCCAGGCTACAAATTATGTCTGGACATCACTTCCAGAGCTGGTGTCCTTATTGCACCGCTGTGGGTGGGGAAACAACATCAGCTTGTCTTTGTGCACCCAAGATCTCATTTAGCAATGTTTCCCCATTAGCTCTGCAGCCAGGGAACACTAAATAAGTGGCTCATCTACTATGCCAAGCAAGTGTTTTTCAGTGCTTTCCCCTGACTCGTAGGTCAGGATGTCCTCTTTGCTCCTAGATGTACAACCATGCCTTCAGCAATCACAACTGCTGATCTTCTGCAGGGGATGCAAACAAGAAGCTCTAGGCAGGTTGGCAATTTCAGTCTGAACAATCCACTCTCTCCCTAATCAGCTGTGTCTAAGAGGCAAGTAATTAAATTATAGCGTTGGTAAGGTGCTCCCTTGGGAGGCTGGAGTGAAGGTAGAGGCTGGTTTTCTTCTTAATGGGTGAGCACTCTAAAAGCAGGAGTTTAGGAGGACTGTCCAGCCAGGTTCTTGCTCTTATTTCATCCAGTGACTCACAAGAAGAGGAATCCCAGACGCCCACGAGGTGAAGGTGCAAAGCACTCACCCTTGAGGTCCCACTTGTCATGAGTGTGAGCAGATGGATGAGTCACACAGCACATCAATGCTGCAGTGTTTTATTATGTCTCTAAATTAAAATTCCAGGTATTTACGTAGCTTTAGACATTATCATATAATGACAGGAAACTGCAATGATTCTGTACCTTAGTGAGAGTATTCAATGCACAGATTTGGGATTGCATTTCTCCTTGTAGTCTTTTTTGTTTTGATCCAGGTTTTTTGTCTTTGCCTTTCTTTTAACTTGAGCATTGAAAGCATACGCCTTGAACTGCTAAGATACATCTCTTCTTGTCCCTCTCTCTATGCTATACAGAAACAGGATTGATGGTAAATTGCCAGTGCTGCAGAACAGAGATGAAGCTTTAGTCTTCATTTGTGTGCAAGCTTTTGTACCGGCCCACGCACTGCTGACCTCACAGAAGATGAAAGTGTTCTTAATCGGAGCAGAAAACGTGGAGAAAAATATCACACAGTGTAGACAAGAAGAAAAACTCTCAGTGGCTCTCAGTTTAGGAGACATTTATTCTGTCCTCCTTTGTAGTTTGTTTCATTTTGACTCTTTTTGTTGTTGCTGCTGCTGTTCAATTTTCTGTAGAAAGTAATTAAATTAATAGAAATTGATTTGTGCATCTACAGCTATGTACAGGGAGGCTGGGCTACACTGGGCACATATATCACAAACAAACCTTCCTTTCATGGTTTCTTACTGAAATCATTTATTAAAGTCCACTTTGACTTCACTCTGGTCCAATTTTTACCACCACCACATCCAAGCCCACTCCTCAGCCCCTTCTACACCTTTTGCTTTCACTGGAAAATGTAAAATGCATCAATTCAAGAGAGAATGGATGCAAGGTGTAATAAACAGCATAACATCAGACATCACTAATTCACTCCAAAGCTTCAAACAATTTTACAATCAGTGATTTCCACCTCAAAATAACCTTGAGAATGATGAGTATTATTGTCCTTGGACAAATATTTCCCTGAGGATGTGAGCAAAGAATTTTTCATGTAAACCAGCATCACAGTGGGAATATGCTAACTTTTATCTGCTAAGGTTCTGCTATAAAATAAAACTCAGGGGGCCAAACAAACATAAGCAAAAGTTATTTCCTTGTAAGATAATCTCATGGAGAGATACACACCGTCCTTGTTATGCAGGGTGGGTTGAAACCTATGTCAGAAATTGCTAATTATAGCAACCAGCTCCATACTTGTGGTGTTATTCAGCTGCACCTACCTCTTTCCACAGCCTAATCCTGTGCAGAAGGGCAGGCTGCCTTCCTCTGTGTTCATATATGACTTCATACATGACTTTATATGACTTCAGATGTGTTTCCCCCAGGGCTGTCTGAGCAGAATAACTCCTCAATCAAACACCTCCCATCTTTTCAGTGGTTTGCTGAGCCCCACCAAACCCATGGTGTCTTTGTCAGCTCTGCACAAATCTTCCTCTGAGGAACTGTCAGCAAAATGTCCTTTCCCAGCAAGTCCTTGGTGAAATCAAAGGTAGCAGGAAGGATTGGCCTAAGAGATTCAGGAGCAGGAGTTGAGTAAAAGGAGGAAGAAGACAAGAAGAGGTTGTAGATGTGAGAATAAAATCACAAAATATTTGGGTTGGAAGGGGCCTTAAAGATGATTTCATTCCACCCTCCTGCCATGGACAGAGACACCTTCCACCACCAAAGCAGGAGGCTCAGAGCCTCATCCTGGCTGTGAAAACTTCCAGGGTTGGAGGTATTCCAAAATTCCTCTGGGTATTCCTACCCAGTGTCCTGCCCAAAGGAACTCTGCAGCGCTGCCATGAAAATCTGACAGGGGGTATCTTGTGCTGGCAAGGCCTAGCAGGAAATGCAGTTAAATCCCAGCCCAGGGCTGTCACCACATCAATGGCACCTAAACCCACTGCCTGTCAGCTAAACCCACTCTTTCCTCATCCTGCAACTCTCTGCCCCACTGTGCTGGAAATGGGTTCTCAAAAATTACTGTAAAAGATGTCTCACAAATGTGGCATGAAGGTTATTAAACTGGTCATTGTAAAACACCATGTGCATGGGGAGCATCCAATAATCAGTGAGGATGTTGAAGCATTCCTTGGCACAGATTGAATCAAGGCTTTGGTCCACTGTGATATTTTGTCTGGTTTTCACAGGGATTTGAGGCAATCCTTTCCCTGACAAACAATTAGAGCAGACACATGAGTGAATCCTTTTCCAGCCTGCTCCTCACCAAGGCATGAAGTCAATTGCTGGTGCCACAAATCTTGGAAATGGCAGATTTCCTAATCCCAGAGTTTAATTCTTGGCAGTTTTGGATAAGCCTCTAAGCAGGAGGCAAATAAGCTTGATCAGTCTTTGAAGCTGATTGTGCCAGGATCCAACAGGCAGCCTTTATTTCAACATCACAGGCAGGAAAAGGAGGCCACATCCTGAAGGGATCAGCAAGATTTCTCCCCGTAGATTTGAAACAGGATGAACACACCTCGTGCTTTCCAGTAAGGGCTCTCTGAGGGCCAGTGTAGAAAACAGTTACCAGAGCTACAGAAGATTTGTCTGGTTCAATTTTATTGTTGCTGATGCTCTGAGAACAGCATAGGGTAGGAATCTGGATTTGATAAGAAATATTCACAGTAGTTGTCACTTCTGCACCCGATCTTGTCCTGGTTTCCAACCTGGATTATCATAATCCAAACTCTTTTGTTTTGTTTTGTTTTGGTTTTTTTTTAGTTGCTTGCAGTAGTGAATGGGAAGAAATGGGATTAATCAGTGATATTCAGCACAATACCAGAACACATTCAGCCATAATCCCTCAGTGAGTTCAGTCTGAGTACCACAAACTCGTTATGTGGGAATGTATTTCACACTTTTGTCTCTTGCTTTCCTTGTGGTGTCCCAAATATCATAGGATACCATGTCCCAGCCACCTCTTGATGGAGTAGTTAACTTGACTGTTCCTCTACAAATTTTTGTTTCAAAAGCCCTAGACTGGTTAAAAGCATCTCTTATTGCACTGCACATGTTATTAGAAAAAGATTACAAATATTCAGACAACACATCTGGCAGAAAAGAGGAGATGGAAAACCCTGGGAAGGGGCAGCTGAAGGCATTATCTCTTCAGCTGGTGCAGCTGGAGCCAGAGAACAATTTCAGAATTCCTAAAATCTGAGTAAAACACTGCAACACTTACACTGAGAAAATGTTCAAGAGCAAGCAATGTTCTTGAATTAAAAAAAAGGCAAAACTAAAACCTTATATTTCTATGAAAGTAGAAGTTTCATTGAAAGGGATTCAAAAAGAAATGTCTGTCCTGTGGTTACATTTTTCTCACGACCCTTAAAATGAATGCATGGGTTAGAAGTGTCTCTTGCCTTGATTCTCTTCTGGTTTATGCACATTGAATTCACTTTGCAGTTTTCTTTGGGAAGCACTAGCAAGGGTTCACTTTTTTATACTTAGCCATCTGTATTCACTAAGTTAGCAAGCAAGTAAAGTGAGAATTATGACACTTTATGCTAAATACATGATACTTGATGGCTCTGCACATGGCATATGGCACTTCACAGGGCTGCACTGGGAGACTTAAAGAAGAAGAAAGGCTAAGAAGAGACATCTGACACAGGATAAGTAAAACAGCAAAAGTGAAAAATCTTTTCTAGAAATCAGGGAATTAAAAAAAAAAGCATCAAAAGTTTTCTTCTTTTTTTGTTTTCTTCTTTTTAGAAGTAACTTTTCCGTTTTAAATTCATTTAAACTCAGAACTTGGTCTCACACACATAGCAGTGAAAGAGTGAATAGATAAAAGGGTCCACAGGCTTTATTATTCACAGGGCAGAAAGGGTAAAGTCTTGGCCCCAAAAGGATCAGAGACACCTTTAATGCAGTCAGGAGTTCCTCAAGGATGACAAACCACAATTGCAGAAGCAGGTCAGATGTGGGACCAGACCTGCAAAGACCCAAATCAAAGACTAAACTCTAATACTTCAGCTATGTCTCCACTTTGGAAAACACCAATGTGGGGGAAAAAAAGCATTTAAAGGTGACAAAGTAGACTCTTTAGTACCAAGAAACACCTTAACTTCCACTATGTAAAGTTATTGCTGAGATCTCCAATTATCAGTGTCAAAAAAACTACAAAAAATGATAAAATTCCAGGGAATTTTTGATACAGATCAACCATTTTTACTATTTCCAGAGATACTGCCACAGGAAAAAAATAATATTGCTATTTATTGGTACAGTCAATTATATTCACTTCTGCTTCCTCATACACCAAGATCTAAACCCACAGAAAACCAAGATGGAAGTGATAACAGGGATTATAACTCTTTCACGAGGAATGTGTAAAGATGAAGAAAATAAGTTCAGTAGGGATGGATTTATTGACTGTATTAAAAATGAGCCGAGATTTCTATCCTGCAATTGTTCACATTTACTCACAAAAGGAAATGTCCCATTGTTGGTGGAGGCAGCTGATTTGTGGTTGAAGGAGTTGTCTGTTGGTTTCACTCACCTATCAGGAGGCCCAGAAGAAGAGGGATTCCCAAAAGGAAGCCCAACCTCTGGAAATGTCCAAGGCCAGGTTGGATGGGGCTTGGAGCAACCTGGAATACGGAAAGGTGTCCCTGCCCATGGCAGGGGCTTGGACATGATCTTTAAGGTCCCTTCTGACCCAAACCATTCTGTGATTCTGTATTGAACCCAAATCTCTGGCGGGTGAATTGCTGTAATCCCAAAGCACCTCAAAGAGTCATTGGATGGAAGAACTATGGAAACAACACCTTCAGAATCACTCAATTCCTTTCCTTTATTGTCTGGTGCTATTTGAGATCTTTCTGGTGCCTGACCTAATGGTCTGCCTTCCCTACAGTTTCTGCATATCAAAAGCATGTGTTCATCCCAAATTTCCTTCCTTCTTCCTGGAATACAAAAATATAGATTTATTTTTTTTCCTCAAGAATTAAACAGGCAGAATTAGAGGCTGCTTCATGCTGTCTGAAGTGAGGTTGTTTCCACACACAGGAAAACTGCAGCTCACTGAAGGAGATTTCATCAGAGGGCAGGAACCAGGGGTAAAAATGTTCCTTTTCTCCATTTGAATGGGGCAGAATCACCTGAGTTTACTTGCAGACTGCACAGATTTTCCTTCTTTTTTCTTTTTTTTTCTTTAGGACAACCATATTTCAACCATTGAACCAACAGTGCAGAAGCAGTAAAATCTCTTGAAAAGTAACTTAGATAAACTTGCCAAAAATGGCAGGTTTTTACCCCACTGGGTTTCTATCTGCACATGTGCTCAGTCCTGTTTCATGTTTATGCATCAAGAGATTCCAAAAATAAACAAGGAAGCAAATGGCAGTTTATGCATGGTGTTGAAAATATCAGACAACAGGGATATCAAAAAGAAAACTGCTTCCTCCAGAGTGTCCTGAAAGATTGTCAGGAAATAGGATCCTCTTGGAGATGCTCTGAGGCAGACTCTGCTTTGCTCAGCTTCTAAGCAACTGCACATCAATGAGGGGCTCAGTCAAAGAAAAATCTGACTTCAGCACGTCAGACCAGTCCCCCGTGGTTTAAAAACATGATCCAAGATTTAAATGCTGTTTTCTAGAAGGAAAGTTTGTATCTTACTCCTTGTGCTACCAGAAAGCAAAGGGATGGGGAAAAATTAAAATAAAATAAAATAAAATAAAATAAAATAAAATAAAATAAAATAAAATAAAATAAAATAAAATAAAATAAAATAAAATAAAATAAAATAAAATAAAATAAAATAAAATAAAATAAAAAGCAGACCTTAAGGATTAATTTTGCCAATGGCTTTTCCATTGGCTCTTCCTCAATAGATGAGATTTTTAGAGAATTTATGTAAAAGGCATCAGAAGACAGAACACAACTTCTCTTAGAAAGAGTGGATCTTGAACATACCGAGGAATTACAAGGCAGTTAAGAAAAGATTCCTGCAGCTTTAGCATCTTTCTTAGCTCAGTAGAAAGACTTACCTTGTTGGCTTTGGCTTTATTACTTTCATAAAACGCCAGGCCCCATGAACCACATTGCTATAAAAGAATCTCTGTCATCTTTTACAAATAGGAAAAAAAAAATCTATTTCTAGTTCTCCTGATTGCAAATACACTCAGAAATTGAATTAATAATTGCTTAAATATGAAGCAGATAGAAAGAGCAAATGATTTCAATATTTCCTGGTGTATTTGGAAGAAAGAGCTGAAGTAAATTTCTGATATTTAGCTGTGAAAATGTCACTGCATGCACACATGCACACAATAATAATTGAAAATTCAGTATTTGCTGAGGAAATTCTAGGGAAAGAGTAGAGGAATATTGGAAAAACATCAGCAGGACAACAATACTTGCTATAACATCAGACAAAAGTATTCTTGTAATATTAGGTCCTAAATACCAGATATTTCACATGTTAAAAGCCAAATAACAGCCAAGAAACTGTTACAGTGAGTGAAATTAAAAAGTCACATTTGTAGATTTTGCTGCCTATGGTCTTTCCATTTTTTTCTTTCAGCTTCGGTTGCCAGATTTAATAAGTTCCAGACCTTGCTTTAGGAGCTGGAAGACATTAAAGAGTAAACTTACTTGTTGCCTGGAAATACTCCTATATAGTTATCATGTTTAAATTCATTTTATTGAAAACAATTATTTTCTGGATATTGGAAAAGGAAAAGTGGGATAGAATTGAGCAGACTTTTGATTTTGATTTTGTTTCAATTAAACAGGTGGAGAGGTCTGAGGATCACAATCATCAAAACAAAACCCTCTGATCAGAAAAAGCCATTATTGGAATTTCAGACTGCATATGACAACATTCAGTCAAATTTTTCTCAAGAAATATTTTTCACATGCAGGACAGAACTTTAACAGAGATGGATGCCAGCTCAGAAAAAAAATCAATAGCATTTTAAAAAATGATAGTTAGAGTTAGCATAGAAAAAAACCTGTCATATTTGATTCAAAGCAGGAATCTGAACTTAAGTTTTCCCCATAAGAGGTAAGTGCCCCTACAACTAGAGAATCAATCAGTCTTTTGTGATGAAAAATTGTAACAGCAAAAGTTGCCATCTGTTCAGATGCAAAATTGAAAACAAACTGTGAAGCTTCAACTCTTTAAAAAAAAGGAGTTGCTGTTTTCTAGCCCTGATTTTGTAGTTTCAAGTATTATATGGCACGATGAAGACAAAATTAAATGTATCTGTGTTATTGTAAATCTTTATTAACATCGTGAAAACTTTAATGTAGTTAGCACATTCTCTTGTAGGATTCTCAGGAAACAGAAGGGAAAGTTCTCCTTTGTGGGATTTTTCTTCTCCTCACTGAATTCATCAGGACTACGACCAAGATTGATTTTCTTTTAGTCCTCCCCTATACAAAGCCACGAAGTGTGATTGGTTCTGGCCTCACACTTGCTAAGGAACATTAATTAGCTACTGTGAGCCACCTCATCTGTTGATTTGATTGGGCTTTACCAGGAACTTTTCCACTGAGTGTTGGACTTTTTTTTGATTTAATTGTATTTTAGACTGATCTCTCTTGCCACTCTAAAAATAAAGAATGGCTTCACCTTTACTGAGATACATCACATTTAATGAAAAAAGGAAAAAAAACCCAACATTTAGGCTTTCTGGGTCTCTTCTTGGCTGACATTGTTTTGTAAGTTTTACCTGGCAAGGAGTTTAAAGTCTCTGGGAAAAGGGAACATGATTCCAGCTGGAAGCTTAAAGAGGTTTGTTTCTTATTTCCATTAGACTGAAGTTTCATTCTCTGTGATGAGGGAACCCTCTGGTTCTGATACCTGATGTCTCAGTGCTATTGTGCTTTCACAACATGGGTGAATAAACTGGTTTAAACTTTCATATTAATTAAATTCATTAGGCAATTATCTTCCTCACTCTTCTAGAGAGTTCAGACACCATTCCCATCTCTAGGATATGGTTATGGAACTGAGAGCTGTGGGGGAATCTCTGATTTAAATGCACAGAACTGAGATCAGAAACTAATTTTTTTTAATTTGGAATATATTACTGCCTTAGCACTTTACTAAATAAAGGTTACATTAAGACAATTTTTAAAAGAGAGACATGTGATGGGAAGAACCATAGAATGGCTTGGGTTGGAATGGACCTCAAAGATCATCTTGTTCCAATTCCCTGCCGTGGGGAAGGACACCTTCCACCAGACCTTCCACCAAAGCCTTTCCAAGAAACATCCTGGGCAGCTTCTTCTGTGGTGCCAAGAGCAATGGGGACCTTTGGAAAGGGCAGCTGCTTCTTGCTGCCCTTCTCTCATCAGCACTCTTGTCCCTGACTGCTGTCTTCTCCACGCAGCACTGCAGGAATGGGTGGCTTTGGGAAAATCCTCATAGTAGCAGACATCTTTTGTGAAAAATCATTTCTTAGGATTTTTCCTTCTGAGAAGCTGCAATTTCAGCAACAAAATGTAAAAAATTATTATCTGCTGCTGTGGAATGCAACAGGTCCACCTGTGATTGGCCCATTTTGGATGTTTACAATTAATGGCCAATCAAGGACAGAGTTATCTCGGACAGAGTCCGAGAGAGCTGCCTTTGTTATCATTCTTTTCCATTCTTAGCTTAGCTAGCTCCTGAGGAAACCTTTCCTTTTATTCTTTTCAATATAGTTATAATGTAATATATATATATCATAAAATAATAAATCAAGCCTTCTGAACATGGAGTCAACATTCTTGTCTCTTCCCTCATCCAAGAACCCCTGTGAACACTGTCACACCTCATCTCTGGAAGTGTTCAAAGCCAGGTTGGAAAAGGTTTTGAGTGACCTGGTCTAGAGGAAGGTGTCCCTGCCCATGGCAGGGGTTTGGAACTAAATGATCTCAAAGACCCCTTGCAACTCAAACTGGTTTAGGATTCTATGGTAAATGGGGCAGGTGGTCACAGCAAGAGGGGAGAAGTTGTCTGTTAAAGAGAGGCTGCCTGGTAAAAAGGATGATCACAAAAGGCCAAGCTTGGATGCAGGGGATTTTTCTGAGAGTCACACAATAACAAATGGAATTCCCTCCAGAAAACCACCTTTGCACTGCTTTGCCCTGTGCAGGAGGCTGTTTCTCCATCCACTGGGGGAACATCATGTCTCTGTTCACCCTTGACTAACACAGTCTTTGTTACTAACCTTCATCATCTTGCAAATCCTTGCATCGGCCCCAGTTTAGCAAGATCTTTAGCACAGCTACAGTAGTCCAAACACCTCGAGTCCAGCAGGATTCAGACTGAGCTGAAGATATATTGCCTCAAAAAAGAATTGCTGTAGCATGTGCAGAGCACCACTGTATCAGCCCTTAGAGGATAATTGTAAATAAAGCTCAAGAGGATCGATCCAGCTCAGCTCAATCAGCTTATTGATTTAAGCTATAAAAAGAAAATAGCATATAAACAGCCCTCTTACATGTGACCCCACCAGCAGCCTGTGGTGACTGACAATTCCCAGGTGCAAACAGCACATGAACTTTTAGCTGGTGGTTATTGCATCCATCTGGGTTTACAAGTAACTTCAGAGTTTCCTTTAAATTACACAATCTTTCCTTGCCTGTGTTGAAGCCAGGCCAGTTTATCTGCATATGTGTCATGTGGAAAATGTATTGGAGCCACTTTTCATGGCTTTGTGGTATTCAGGGGGAAACAGGACACACAACTATCACAGAAATCACTGATATCTGCAATAAAAACAGATTCATCAGACTGCAGAAATATTTTTTAAAAATAGCAGAATACAAGGACATAAGCAAATGAGCAGCTTGGTAGTTGCTCAAACCCAAGCACTTAAAAGCTCCAAGAGTTTGACTTGCTGCTGACAGGATAAACCTTTGTCATAACCAGCATGCCACCTAAAAGCAAAGAATAGCCAGAAACAGCTAAAGCAGCACATGAGAGACAGCTGGACCCAGGCCTGCACTACTTAACACAGACCTAATCCTGTCCTTCCAGATTTTGTAATTTTGCCAAGAGTAAGGTTTTTTTCCTTTTCCCGGGCTCTATGCTGTGGCCATGAGCATTGAAGAGACATTTTCCCAGCTCCTTGTAGGGGGGGGCTTTTCTTAACCCAAAAGAAGATCAGAATGGGCAGAGGGAACAAATCACTCCTATCTGAACCCTGAAGAAGAGAGCTGAGGAACTAGACTTTATCTTCAGAAGATGCCATCTAAACATCACCTGAAGTACCAGCAATTAGGGGCCATGAGGCTTTAAAATTGTTATTTTAGCACATATCTAACCCTGCCATCCAGGGGGGCTTCACCTGAAATAGACTCTTGGAAAAGTTGCCCTCAGCTCCTTGCCACAGTCAGTGAGACAAGTGGATGTCTCCACAGGGAAGATTATTCTCTTCTAAAATCTTTATGAATATTTGGGTGAAGAAATAATCACATTTTTATAGAAAAAAACCTCCTGTGTCCAATATAGCTGAACTGGCTGGTGCCAAATCAGCCTTTTAAAGTGAAGAATTCACCTTCCATGTTCTGGTCCAACAGGAGACACTTTAGACTGGATCACACTTTATACTGATCTCACTTTATGTTGGATCACAAAAATTCTTTCTGTAAGGACAGAAATACAGCTTGTCACTGCATCACTGCTAAATCTGTGGGGCCATCCCAGGGATAATTTTTCAGATAAATATTTGGAAGAGAGGTCCCAGAACCCCTCATAATTTAAAACAGATATTGTCCGTGCAGTAGTCAGGACGAGGGATGAACATAAAGTTCATTATCTCCATGGAATCCCAACCCATCCTAAGAAACAATTTGCCAGGACATGCATTTCTGGGCCAAGCTGCATTCAATCTTCTATGCTAGAGTTGAAACACTTTATAATCTTCTTTACCTTAGGTCTAGAAAGGTTGTTGCTCCTTCTGAGGGTTGCAGGGTCATACAGCACATGGGACACTTGGATGGAATCCAAATTACCTTCTGCTGTGACTTTTTCACCACCCATGCAGAGAGGAGCTGCTGTGCCATTGATGACAATTCTCCAATTTGTTGGTCATCAAGCCTGCAAAAAAATTCTTACCCTGGTTCCCTCACACATGGCTGGGCAAGGGCACAGAGAAAGAGCTGAAGCAGGAGACATCACAGGGCTCAGATCCTTTTGGTCACATTGTGAGACAGCAGGGGCTGACAATGTCACTAAGGAAAAATAAAATTCTTCTTGGTTCATCCAAAAGTCCTCCACCTAAAAGAGGAAGTCCTGACTGCAGTCAAAGTCAAGATGGACAGAAATGTCACAGAATGTGGCAGGAACAGGTTTGGGCATCATGGTCTGTCTGCAGGACGAAGGGCTGTCAATGTCACTGGAATGTGCATGGGAGAAGAAAGTTTGGCTGCTCCCACTCTGGGCCAGATATCAGAAACCTGAATGTCATTCAGTTCTGCTTCTCCTGAACTGCCAGCCAAGCCCAGGACGTTGTGTTTGCCTCTGACATCAGGCAGCAGGACCCTGCTGAGAGAACTGCTCTGCTGGGCTGGGCATCACCAACTGAGCAACTGAGCCAGGGCTTGTCCCACACTAAAGCACAAATCTTAGCCAAAATTGCTCTTCTGATCTATCCCTTCCTAGAAGTCTGCAAGGACTCACCCTCCTCCTCTGGAGGCACAAAAGTGGGGGAATTAATGGGATAAAGAAGCCAGTGAGTCTCAGAAGAGTGACAATCTTTCCATCTTTTAAATAAGGGAATGTCTTCCCTGCACAGGGTGATCAATATTCTCAACAGTTAACATGGCAGATTAAGTGGTTTACTTCCCTGAATGGGAAATACCAGAGAAGATGATTTAATTGATTTAATGGATTATAATTGGATGGTAATAGTTATGTGTGTGTATACAGTGAGTGCAGTAGACCAAACATAAAAGGAAGACTTATCATCACTGAGATTTCTCTGCTGATCACTAAACAGGGACACTGTTGAATGTTTTAGTCTGTTGCATATGTTATTTTTTTATGCTATTGATTTTTTTATTTATTTTGATTTTTTAAAATTATATTTCCATGGATAAGAATATTTTTCTTTTTTCTTTCAAATAGCAGCTCATAACCAAGGCCACAAAATGTAAATTTTAAGTGTTGCTGAGGAACAATAAATAAAATAGTGTTGCAATGTTTAAGGGCCCTACCTTGCTGGCAGAGCTGCACCTACCTTCAGCAAAGTTTTTATCCATCCAAATAACAATACTTGAAAACTGTACAGTGCAGGCAGAAACTTCCAAGACTGCATTTCCAACCAATGTGAACTAAATCACAGATAATGCTTTTCTTGGAATAATGCTTTTCTTGGAATCAGGCTTCATGTGAAATTCCTACTATTGTAGTCAAAAACTAGTACAGAGCAAAGCAACAAAAAATCCTCAGTTACAGGGAGTCCTGTGATGATACAGTCACAGCTCATGCTCTGAAACCATTTTCAAAAGCATTCCAACAAATTGTGGGGGAACCATTGCCTTTTTTTCTTTTTTTCTTTTTTTCTTTTTTCTTTTTTTCTTTTTTTCTTTTTTTCTTTTTTTCTTTTTTTTTTCTTTTTTTCTTTTTTTCTTTTTTTTTCTTTTTTTTTCTTTTTTTTTAAGGGAGGAACTTCTGTGCTGCAGAAGACAGAAACTGAGGCCCTTGCCTTTACCAAGTTGGAGGAAGATTTTTGTAGGACTGACAAGAACTAAATGTGGACAGTTCATCCCATTTGCAGACAGCAAAGCAGTCACCCACTGATTAAAGAAATTCTAAACTTTTTTTTAAATTTTGCCCAGATGCAAGTGGCAGCTCTCAGCAGCATCCCACGCCAGCCAGGGCCAGTTTGTGGCTCCCCTGTACCAAAATTCTGCAGCCCATGGAGAAGAAAGGCTGTTTGATGGGACAGTCTGCAAAGAAATATCCACATCACCTCTGCCACAAAGTGAGGGATAGCAGGTACCTGAGCAAAATAACATTTTGTTATTCTGCTATTCCAGCAATTGTAACCCTTAATGGACAGTTCCCTTCCTTTCTGTCACTGTGAATCACCTGGAGCACAAAATAGCTCCAATTTTCTTCAGCTCCAAGGTTTCAGCAGAAGGAAGTGGAAGGGGAGAATCAAGAAAAAAGGTGTGATTAACTTTTCATTTCTGTAGCAGTTCAACTGGACAAAGTCCCTGGATTTCATCCTGTCCCATATTGCTCACAAACCAGTTCTGCAAAAGGCCCTTTCTCACTCCCAGTGATGCCCCAGAGATTTGCTGCCCTGTTGTCCTTGAAAGGGAAAAGTCAAGAAAGTTGGGCTGTACTTTTAAACTCCTCTCCAAACTGTTTCTATGCTTCAGAGACATAGAAAGGATAATAAGAGATTTATCTCAGAAAAAAATGGAGTAAAAATTATTCTTTTTCTCCAATGGCATCACAGAATCCTAGAATTGTTTGGGTTGGACAGGAACTTCAAGGCCATCTAATCCACTCCCTTGCCATGGGCAGGGACACTTTTCACCATCCCAGGTTGCTCCAAGCTCCTTCCAACCTGGCCTTGAACATTTCCAAGGATGAAGCAACCACAGCTTCTCTGGCAACCTGTGCCTGCTCCTCACCACCCTCTGAGGGAAGAATTTCTTCCTCATATCCAATCTAAATCTCCCCTCTGTCAGTTTGAAGCCATCCCCCTTGCTCTGTCACTCCATGCCCTTGTAAAAGATCCCTCTCCAGCTCTCTTGGAATCCCTTCAGGAATGGGAAAGGGCTCTAAGGCCTCCCTGGCACCTTCTCCTGCTGCCATTGTTGATTTCTGGACAGCCTGAGGTGTGCCAAGGCAGGAGAGGCAGACGGCAGGCAGCAGATAAGGAAAGGTCCTTGGGGAATCCTGGTGGCTTTGTTCCTTCCTCACCATGGTTCTTTCTCTCTCCAAGGGGAAATGTGGGCAGCCAGCAATCGTGTGGGAGGAAGGAAAGAGGATCCTGAGAGGGGAGGTGATGTTTGGGGTTCTGCTGTGTCCAACAGACCTGGGGGACAGAGCCTGATCCTCCCTGGAACCAGCACAGCCACTCTCTGGGCTGGCCTCGTGCTAAAACATTGCAGACTTGAAGAGTGAGCTCAGATGGGCTGAAGAATGAAGAATCAACAGAAGACCAGCAAAAATATTTATTTTCTTTTTATAGATTATGATAAACAATAGAGGCAAAGCCTCAGAGAGAGCAGTTTTAATCTCCCTTACTCAAGACATTTACAGTAAATTATGTCCTCGTCGAGGCATTTACAGCAAAAGAAATTGAGGCACAGACATGGGATGTGACAACTGATCAACCTGACCCAGGTGACAAAATGACAAACTGATCAGCCTGACCCAGACAGGGACAAAACGAGGACAAGAACCAGGTCACCTGGCTTCCCCTTGTGATGTTTGGGCCACTGAGGTAGCCTATCTTCCCATACACCAAGAAGAAGGGTTTTTGCAGCCCCTCGGCAGCCCCTTTGCACTCCTGGTCCCTCTCCTAGGGACAGGGCAGTGTTTTCACACACAGCACTCCAAGGTCCACTGAGGAGCCAGCAAAAATCCCTATGTCCTATTAACTACCCTACCTGTCCTAATCATTACCCTGTCAGCAATTTTGATCCCTAAGGGGACCTCCCAGAGCAGGTATTTTGTATCTGTTTCCCTCCTGCAGCATTCTTTTTTCTTATTAACTGCTGATGGCTGAAGGGAAGAGTTAACTCTGAGGATTTGCAGGCATTAATTTTTCATCTGATTATTAATATGCTTGCAGCAGGTGTTGGATATTTTCTATTTTAGTGGTCTCAGAGAATGGCAAAGGATATAAGAACCACTTATCTTCATTTAAACCGCTGCCTGATGGGGACAGTGGGAATAGAGAAGGGGTTGGACATAACTGCAGTATATTAGTAATGTTCTTTCCTTCTAATTCTGTAATTGTGAAGACTTTATTTCATTCCAGTCATGTTTGACTTCATTCCTTTCTCTCTTGCCACCACCTTGTCTTTCTTTTTATTCTTCTTCCCTTTGCCTAAATGCAGCTGCAATAAATATCTTCAGTACATGATAAGTATTTAGCAAATATATCTGTATATATTTTTTTATGTGCTATCTCCTTAGTAACTGTTTCCTGTTTCAAAAATCCTTCATTCAACCCAGTGCAGAGCAGAATCTGTGTGTAGTCTGAGCACCCAAGGCAGTCAGCAAAGAGAGCTGTCAGCAGATCCATGCTATGAATTGGCTCTAAAGCCATTGACAAAACCAAAATAAATTTTTGCAGGATAATTTATTGGCTGGTCTACAGTGGGAAAATTAATTCATTCTGACTACTAGAAAATTTAATTTTCAATGCATAATTCTACTTATTTCTGATCAAATGAACTAACCTTTGAGGTCAGCTTATCTGCCAATAATTTATTGGTGATCGAGAGCCCAAGTTTGGGTCAGTTGTATAAAGCCAAAGAAGAGTTAGGTTGGATATTGGGGGAAAATTCTGCATCTAAATTGTTGACAAGTGTTGGAACAGGCTGCACAGAGGAGGGGAGGAATCACCATCCCTAGGGGTATTTAAAAGATGTGTAAATGTGGCACTTGTGGACAGGGTTTAGGGGTGGCTTGGCAGTGCTGGGTTAATGGATGGACTGGATGATCTCAGAGCTCTTTTCCACCCTTAATGATTCTGGGATTCTTACTTTTGATCCCAGGCCTAGATTTAGACTCTAACCACTCCAGTTGAAAGTATCCTTAGTTTCCCCCTAATTAAGTGCTTCTTGGGGATTTTCTAAATATGATGATAGGTTTTAACCCTGTTTTGTCACTCTTTGCAGGAAAGCTCATGCACCTTGAATTTCTCAGACTCCACACAGTGTTTCCCTCTGTGGGGATGTTCCTTGGCCATTTGGGAGCACGGACACTGAATTAAACCTGCCTCAATATTCACTGTAGCACATTCCTGACAGCAGTGAGACCCCTTTCTTTTGCCTGGCACCAGAAAAACTGCTGGGAATGCAAATGACAACCTCCCTTTTCATTTTGCCTTCATTCCCCAGTGTAAGCACTGGATCCAAACATCTGTGCTCCAGGGATATCAGATCTCAGCACTGGGCTTTGTGTAACAGGTGAAGCCCTGAAGTAGGTCAGCGTGGATCAGTGAATTGAGCTTCTGTATCTCTGGCAAATCCTTTAAAAAATCTTGCTTTGTGTCCATAAAGTTTGTATATATTTAGTATCTACTTAAAAACCTTCCGTAGAGCAGGGTGGGGATTGATGCCTTTAAAGGCAGCCAGAGCAGCTGGTGAATATGCTGAGTTAAGAGTACCACCAAGAGGCCAGTCAGGAGATGGCTGAGGAGGTTTAATTGCATTTCAGCAAGAGCAGAGGGGTCCTTTTAACACGAAAGGTGAAGGCTGGGAAAGAAAAAACAGGGAAGTGGATTTTTAATAACCAGTTGAGCCCCACTCTGGCATTATTTTGTGGCAGCAGGATTGAAGAATGGCAAGGATACAGGGCCATGCCTGCTGTATAAATAATAAAGCATAAATAGTAATGCAGGGAGCACTGAGAAAGGGTTCAGTGAGCACCCTGCATGCCAGAGAGCTGCTGCTGCTGCTGCTGCAGCACAAGGGACAGAGCCTGGACATCTCCAGCCCTAAAAAGGCCAGGTTTTCTGTCACATCTTCAGTAAAAATACTCCTTTGCAGGGTAATCAAGTCAGACTTTGTGTTGTACCATTTCACAGGGCAGCCACAATTAGCTCAATAAACAGGAGATTTTTAACCACAGAATTTCCTTTCAAGCAGTGCTTTACAGTGAACACCTCTCCTTTTTTCCCCACAACAAAAATCAGATCAGCTGAATGTGGCCAGAACTATAAAGAAAACTAGCATTTCTTAACATAAATTAGCTGAGAAGCCATCAAATCTGAGCATTTCCAAGCCACACACTGACTTAATATGGGTGAGCTCAGCACTGCTCCAAGCATGATGATGTGAGGACCAAGCTCAGCGTGTAATGAAGGAAAATTCCAAAGCTGGACCTCTACTAGCAATAGACAGTGGCAGAGCCACTGCTAAACGCTCAAAGTTAATTACCTATTCTGCTAAACCAGCCCCTGGTGCTGCTGCAGCTGGAGCAGCTCATTATCCTGCACAATTCCCAAACAGCTCAGAAGCACTGGCACAAGACAGGGACTGTGTTCCCAACAGGCAGCTTGGCTGCATCAACCCTGTTTTGGGCAGCAGGACGGGTCATGGTGAGGGTATCAGCCGTTGTCCAGCTGTGCTCTGAGAAGGGTAGGTGTGATTTCTGAGTGTTCCTGTAGCCTGGAGCTCCTACAAAGGGTTGGAAAGGGTGAAGGTGTCTGTGGAATGACTTAGGGAGTGTGTGCTTGGCACTCTTGGCTCCATGTGATGAAGCTCTATGAAAAATTTACACTAAAGGGTGGTTAACCAGTCCATAAAGAGTCTTCCCTGCCCTAGGGCAGGGTGATGGAGCAGATAATCATGCCAGGAGCCTGTCAACTCTCTTTTCTCTGGCTGTAAGATAAGATTTTGTAAAAGTGTAAATCCACTGAAAATAAAGGAGAACAGTCCCCATGAGCCTTTGTTGACAATCTTTCCTCTGGTCTACAGAGTAAAACTTTCCCAGTTGAATAGGAGAGGAAAATACAAAATTACCCTTAGGAATGACTGTGATGCCAGATATGGGAAATATACATAATCTCTGCTACAATTAAATGGAAAAAATTGGGGAATAAACATCTGGCATCTGAATTCTGCTTTAAATGGGCATTGAACTGCAGCCCTAAGTCCACTGGATATGACACCTGAATTATGTTTGATTGTGTGAGTTGTGCACAGAAAGGATCTGATTGATCCCAGCATGACTCCAGTGTTATATTGGGATACCTGCAGGAGAAAAGTCAGATCTCAAAATATTAATCCAGAAATGCAGAATTCAGAAATGGCCAGGCACATGTAGAAATGTGGATGTATCCATGAACTTGAGCCATGTGAGTATTCCTGACTTGATGAGTCTCCAATATAACAGATTTTTTCTGATGCTAGAAGCTGTTATAGTTCACCTATTCAGAATCATAGAATTGTTTTAGCTGGAAGGGATCTTCAAGACCATGTTGTTCCAAACCCTTGACATGGGCAGGGACACTTTCCACTTGATCAGATTGCTCCAAGACCTATCCAGAGTGACCTTGGACAATTCCAGGGATGGGGCAGCCACAGCTTCTCTGTGCCAGGGCCTCGCCACCCTCACAGGCAAGAATTTCTTCCTAATATCAAATCTAAATCTATCTATTGTATTTGCAGGGAAATGCCATGATGAAGGCAGGAATGATGCACCTGACTCCATGTTCTCAGAAGGCTAATTTATTACTTTATGATACTATATTATATTAAAGAATACTATATTATACTAAACTAAATAATACAGAAAGGATACTTACTGAATGCTAAAAAGATAATAATGAAATGTCATGAGTCTTTCCAGAGTCTCAACACAGTTTGGCCCCAATTGGCCGAAGAGTCAAAACAACTCACACCAGAATCCACTCAGTCAATCACTTTTGGGTAGACAATCTCCAAACACACTCCCACATGAGCAAAACTCAGGAGAAGCAAATGAGATAAGAATTGTTTTCCTTTTTCTCTGAGGCCTCTTAACTTCCCAGGAG
The DNA here is from genome assembly GCF_035770615.1 of Melospiza melodia melodia. Taxonomy (NCBI): domain Eukaryota; kingdom Metazoa; phylum Chordata; class Aves; order Passeriformes; family Passerellidae; genus Melospiza; species Melospiza melodia. The sequence continues at coordinate 170,209,486 of NC_086194.1, read as the reverse complement.
AAAAATCCTGGGTGAAGGGGTTTTTCAGAGAATGTGAATGCCACATCTACCCTCTTCCAGCTTAAAACCATTCCCCCTTGTCCTGTCACTGCATGTCCTTGCAATAAGTCCCTCTCCAGAATCATCATTGGGTAATTTCTCCCTCCCTTTACTGCAGGCAAAGGAATTACTGTGGTTAAATGAATTAAAGGCATCCAACAGAGAACAAGTGACTGCTTTTCTCCTCACACTTCTGGTCCCAGTAACTGTCACCAAAAGCACTTGGTATCACTCTGGATTTGGCCTGACATCTCCAGCTTGAGAATTAGTTTGTGTTTTTCCTTCACAACTTTCTAAACTCATCGTGCACCTGTAAAATTCAACACTCAGAAAATCTGAGTGTCCCAGGGAATCCACCTAGAAGGAGGGAGGGATGTTTGGAACACAAGTTTGCTGTTTATGGCAGGACTTTGTCCTGAGTGTAATGGAGGAACAGGGTCAGACACACAGCTCTGGGACAGGGACAAGGCAAGGAACGTCATCTGGAATCAGAGGGAAGAGTTTCTGCTCACGTCAATTCTCCTCATCCCAAAAAACCAACAGCAAAGTTCCTACTAAAACTTCCAAAGAGGCTGAACTCAGCCCTGGTAGCACAGTCAGAATTAAGGAAACCCCATGTCCCCTGTTCTACCTTAGGTACCTGATGCTGTTTGGGATGCACTGGGCTCTGTGTATTTGTCACTCCAACAGCTTTGAGGTGTGCATGATGCAGGTCCTCAACCCATACTGGAGAAAAATTCCTGTGATGGTGAATAATAAAGAGCCAGAGGAACCCTGGGGAGAACAGCTCTGTTTCCCTGCCCAGCATGCCATTTCAGAGGCCTTGGAATTCCTTGAGAGCTAAAGAAATTAAAGCAGGAGAATTGAAATAACGCCTCTGTAGGGCGCCGAGACACAGAAAGGTTTTGCTGGCTTGTATTTTTCATCCTCAGTGGCTGTTTCAAAAATCTCTTTAAATATTAAAGACAACAATATTTATTTTAGTGATATAATGTGTGCAGTGCAGTGAGATTTCCATTTGTGTGTTTAGCACAGAAAACAGTTTGAAGTCTTTTATATAAAAGTATTTTTAGACTGGAAAAACAAAGAATGCTTGAGCTTTTTAGTAACTCAGGTTTCTGGGGTTTTTTAGGGGTTCTGCAACATGGATCTTCTCCAGGCCTAGATTTAGTAGGCCACATTTCCAGACTGCATAGGTGAAGAAGGAAACCAATAGTTTGGCTTCACTGTCCTTCTATACGCACTGCCTTGTCCCTAGGAGTGATCTGAACTCAAACATTGGGACAACAGAGGTGTAAAAGAGACATTGATAGTTCACAGAGGAGAAATCAACTGATACTCTCAAAAGTCCCACTTTGATCCCTTCTAAATCTGTCTTTAAATTCAATACCTAGCTGAAGATGTCCCTACCTTCTTCCACAAATTGCTGAGGTGTTAAACCAACATTATTGTTTTAGATACCAATGAAAAGTATTAGACTGTCCAAGTCTAATATTCTATCTCAGACCAGGTCCCAATTATGAATTTTGTTAATATTCCTCTTCCAATATGTTTCACATCCTTGCAGTTTGGATTTGCACACAGAATCACGTAAAGTCCACACAGGCCTTAAACATAAAGCCAAGCAACAGCTCTAGGCTGTTGCTTGATATTCCAAATATCATTGGAATAAAATATTTTCTTTAGTCTTTTTCCTTAAAAATTGGTAGCAAAGCCTTTTAAAGATTAATTCATCACAACTTCCCCCTGGAAAGGAAGGCAAGGGATTATTGATATTGTCTGTCTCCTGATTTGTTGAGGCCCCTCCTCCTGTATTAGAAAGAACAAGCCTAAAAGATCTGCAAGATTAATAATACTTTTCCTTTGCTCCAGAAGGCTTTTGCTTTTTTGACTCTCTTTGACTATTTAAGTGTTCACTGATACAGCAAATAAATTATAAAAAGCTTTGGTCTAGAATATTTTCTCTCCATTCCAAACTTTCTCCTTTGGAACTGCCCCACCATCTGCTCAAAAGGATCATCTCTTTTGGCAGAAGAGAAATGTGGGATCAGCAACCAAAAAGGATCATGCTGCTTGGGGTCCTGTGTCATTGTCATGGATGTTGTGATACACTTCACTAACAGGAATAGCAATATATTTATCTTTATAAATCAGAAATTTAACAGAGCTTGATAGTAAATGGGATGGTGGTTTAACAAGACTGGGCGAGGAGGTATTCTTGATTTTTTACAGCACAGAGGACAAGGTCAGACAAAACTGTGAGAGACACTCTCTCCTTGGACCATGAGATTCAGAGAGGACTCCCTTATGTTCTAGAAGGGTCAGTTGTTTACATTTTAAGAACTACCTGTGCATAATCAGGCCTTCACATCACTTAGCTAAGATTTCAAAGTTTCAGTGCTTTTATTTTGAACTCACTGAGTGTCTCACAAAATAAAGATTCTCCAGTTTTGGGGAGTAACCTTGAGAAGAGTCCCTGCTCAAGAGAAAGTCAAGACATGCACCCTGCTGATGTGCAGGAGAGCCCCAAAAGCTCTGAGCTGTCCACTATTTGTGGCAGAAAATAACTGATTTACACATTTGCACGCTGACTACAGAATTTAGTTTCTCCCACGCTTGCCTTGAGCCAGACCTTGACCAGCACAATGTTTGGGAGGGTGAGGGAGCATTGCCAATCCTTGGCTGTTGTGTTGTTATCTGTGTCCCTCAAAGCCACTCTGAGATGGATCCATCACCCCAGACACATCCCCAACCTCCATCACTGGTTGTTATCACTGGAGCTGGCTATGGGAAATACAGGCTGTAAAAGAATACAGGCCAGAATATGTTCTCCTTCCCTTTAGGACTATAAAGATGAAGATCTGATGCTATCCTAGTATAAAATGGAATGGATTCTGTTGGCAGAAAATGGCTGGAGAGAGAAAAACAAAGTTAGTGAAAATACATATATTTCCTGCACTGCACTTGATGACCTTGAAAGTTTATTCCAGCCAAAACTATTTTATGATTCTGAGATGAAAGCTCCTATGGTAGCATGGAAGGTTCAAACACACGAGTGAGTTAGTGCAGGGTAAAAGGTTCCTGTGCATCAGCTGACCTGAGGTAGCTGCCCCTGTGTGTACTTTCATCTTGCAGTAAATCTGAGTTAATTTGAGTCACAGCAGCCCTCTTTCTTAAAAAAAATGTGAATGATTCAAATAACTTCACATTTGCTACAGGCAAGAAGCTTGTGCATGGGCTGTTGCCAGGGAAACCTGCTCACAGATCTCAGCACAAAGGAAATATCGTTACTGTTTCATTAATTACTGTATTAAAGCAAGTCAGCATCTGAGATCAATGCCTGTGGCACTCAGTACACAATGAGAAATACTCTTTGTCCCAAAAAACTTCTGAACAAAAGAGGGAGCTTCTTTTCAACTTTGCAGGAAAAAGAAAGAAAATGTTTATTTTACGAAGTTAAGGATTGAACCAGAGTCACATAAATCAAAGTCAACCCACAGTGCCTGCAGGTCAGCCAAGTTATTGCCAAGGAAGTCCAAGGCTGGAAATCCACAGGGACATGGCTGACAATGACAGGGGTACCAAAGGCTGCCAGCATGCATCTGAAAATTGAGCCACGAGCTGTTTCTGGGCTTTGTGGGTTTTGTTTTTGTACAGAACTGAGCTCTGCAACTGCAGCAGCAAATACAGTCTAATAACCAACCAATTTCCTATAATGGCACTTCATATTTCAGCCTCTATTCATTTTCTTCTCATTTTCAGCCAGGAGGTAATGGCACTGTTTGCTCTTCACAGCAGAGATGCACCCTGGCACATCGTGCCTCTGAGAACAAAGCACAAAATTGAAGTTGGTAGAGTGTAATGAGTGGCATTTTCATGGCAAAATTGGGGTTAGCCATCATTTCAGCTATCACAGGGCTGTCGTGTCAGTGATTTCAGAGAAATGGGGTTTGGACCTGAGAAATCTGCTCTCCTCCACTTGTCAGGAGAGGTCCAAAAGGCTGCTTGCACCCAGGGCTGCTGGGAGCCAAGCTGGTGCTTTCCCAAATGGGGCTTTCAGGTGAAGGTAGGATGTGGTTTGAATCCACAAGCCTCAAAACCTGCTTTCCTTCCATAATAGACTGGCAAAGAGATTTTTTTCTTAAGTCAGGATCTTCATATACCACTGCTCAAGAGTGACCTGAAAAAGTCCATGGTGGAAAAAAAGATCTCACTGAGAATTTGCTAAAACTGAGAAATCCAGAGTTATTATGTGGAGAATCATAAAGTTGCACTTGCCAGTCAGGAAGAAAAGTTCCAGAAGGCCTTTTTTGTTCCTCTTGCAGTGCCAGTTGAGGTTTCAAATTTCTCTACATTGATTTGTAAACAATAATTGTAAGTTTTTCTATTGTCTTAGCAGTACTCTGGGAGGTACTTCAGGAGTCCTTCAATTAATGAGTGAAAATCATCATCATTAATGCACACAAATCAAGAGCCTACACAAGGCCAGCTCCTGGTTTAGAAATTAGGAGGAAATCTGTGTCTAGGACACAGCACAAACTACCACTGCCTTAAGCCCAGTCTGGTACTTCTCACACTCTGATGTTTCCTACCAAAGAAAAAGGGATGGAATAGATCTTCACCATGCAGTCATTTCAATTGCAAAGGAATCTGCAGAGATTTCTGAGCCTTGGGGATCCAAAGGACGCTGGGAAAGGTCTGGCCAATTAACTCCAGACTTGAAGAGGCAAAACTGTGTCAGCACAGAGTTTATGAGCACCTGAGCTCTCCAGCCTGGCTATCAGCTAATTACCCCTGCAAGTGTGCCTGGCCAAGCTCCTGGAGAGGCTCTGTCTAAAAATGTCACTGCAAAGATGTGAAGTGTGTGAGAGTGCCATTCTTACATCCTTAAAAATTCACCCCAAAGTCTGCATGGAACCAAGTTTTAAAGGCCAAGTGATTCAAACTGTTGGGAAGAAATAGATCAGGAAGGAATCCTGAAAGAGAAACTCCATGGGGAGGAGAGGAGATGTCAATGATGATGGACTTCAATGTGCACTGGAAGGAGTGCACTGGAAGGGGTGGCTCAGAGAATCAGCATTTCCCAAGGAAAATTATCAATTACACACAGTTTTGGTTTTGGTTTTTTTTTTTTTTTTGGTTTTTTTTTTAACTTAATGCTACTCACTCTGCATCTTAAATCAAATGCTTCAAATTTCTTTTCTACCCTTTCTGCAGACTTCCATACCCTTGCTTAATTTCTCCAGTCACATTGCTGTCTCTTGAGTCTTTCCTTCCTGCTTTTGTATGTCTATCTCTAGACCCCATTAATATTTCTGATTATCTCATTTATATCATCACTTTTTAATACTTAAAACTTTTGTGAATTATTGTAGCAGCCCCAAATGTAAACAATCTGTTAGCACAAAAGAATTGCCTTTGGACAGATAAAACAAAAGTAAGTTAAACTAATAACTCCAGTTTTCTCACTGTTAGGCAGTTGGGTTCCTGAAATAAAAAAAAAGGTTTCACCACAATTCTAATTTAGCCTCCTCCTTCTTTCTTTGGGGCTTTCTATGGCTGCTTTCCTGAGTACCTCACAACTCCTAATGTGCCTATTTTCACAGTTCTTTCATGCACTCTGGCTGTTTTATAAAATTCATGTTATCCTATTTCTTGTAAGTCTATGGAGCATCGTTTCTGCCATTAGAGGAACAGACCAGAATATTAACTGTTGTCCCTATCCTCAAGACCATCATTTAGGTAAAAGTATCAAGGGAAAATGTGTAGTTCTCAATAGTGATCATTTATAAGACAGTGAAACTGGTGCCTGCAGCATTCCCTGTCTCTGCACAGACAAAAACAAACTTCAGGCTCTAGTGGCAATTTAGGCATTCCTTTTCCAGCTGCTGTGTCTGAGGAATGAAGAAAAAAGACTGTTACACCATAAAGAGTTGGCTAAATTGAAGAAAGATGGTTTTTCTCAGTGCACTGCAAGGATTTCTTTCTGCTCCAGGGACTGCACAGCAGGAGCAGATCTTCTTGGCCTTCCAGCACAACCTGGCAATAAAGGGAAGGAAAAGCCGTCTTGTGAGGGTTTAGCCAGGTATCAGGAAAATTCATCTGGCTTTTCCAGGTGAATTCATGTCTTCATCACCTTCTAAATCAAATCTCAGGGTGTGCTCATTATGAAAGATGTGACTGATTAAAAGTAGGGGTCTGCAATGCTGGCTCCTCCACCTGAGGAAATCTGACAGCAAATCAACAGATCCAGCAGAGTGAGTGACATCAGCCCTGATCCTCACACTGACACACTTTTTGGCAAACTGCACTCAGTTTTTAAACTGTCCTTTTATTGACTATAACAGGAGCCCTGGCAATTTAGGATGATGTGATGTACACTTTGGAAGCACCTGAATTTGGGGAACATAAATGTCATCACAGTCACATCTTCGTGTTCATGGAGTAATGTAGCACCTTTCAGACACAGATGGGGTTGCTCAAATATTCTTACCCAGCCATTTCATGGTGTATTTTCCCTGACTTTACCATATATTTATGATTTTACCACCTCTTTTTGGGAAGGATGAAGGCAGGAAGGTCACAGCAAGTGGAAACACAGAGACAACCATCTGTGGGGAAAGGAATAGCTTTAAAGGCAGCTTGGAATTTCAGCAAGATGCAAAAATTGGCACAGAAGTCTCCTGTCCGTCCGTCCATCCATCCATCCATCCATCCATCCATCCATCCATCCATCCATCCATCCATCCATCCATCCATCCATCCATCCACTCTAGGGCTGGAACTCTGTGTCTGCTCAGTGCATTTCTCAGCAACAATCATGAAAAAGGAGTGAGAAGGAAACATCTGAACTTCACGGGTGTCTTTGGGAGCATTTGCCAAGGGGCTGGTTGGGATGTACAGGCAATGGTTCAATCAAACCATACAGAGCACTCAGCTACTGAAATTTCAATGAATGGCAGGCTGATCCAAAGGGAAATGCTCCTATAAAGTCACACAGTGACAGAGTAACCTTCCTCTGGTTATCTCCAACCCCATGTGCACCCCTTCTTTCACCTTGACCCTTACAATTCCCCAGTTAATTCCTCTGCATGTCCTTAGACTTGGTCTCTCTCCATAATTTGCTGGATGAGTTCCTCAGGGCTGAGGGAAAAGAGTTTTTGTTTGGGTTTTTTTTATTCACTTGACCCAAAGTAAGCTAAAACAAATTCCCTGTGAAAATCTATAAATCTATTTTTCATTCAATAGACCCTTTTTGTCCCCAAGGCAGAAAAGTCAAGTCTTGTTTCATGATCTCCTCACTGTAAACAGAGGAGCTTGCAATGAGACAGAGAAGACACAGGCAAGAACAAAGACTCAGTTGGGCACAGAAGTGTCTATTTCAGAAATGTCACCTAAAGTCAAGGCTCTGCTGTGCCACAGCTCTGTAGAACAGAACATCACAATCATAAACCTTATATCCATAAATAAAACAGAGGTCCAAACACAAGGGTCTGTATCTAAATATTGTAGGGGTGGAGAGAGTTGTGGGGTAACAGGATGGGCCAGACAAACTGCAGAGTTCTACTCCAGAAAGAGACCACCAAGACTGACAACCTAAAGGGATGTCCAAAGTTCTCAGCAAAAGAAAAATTATATCAAAAATTCCTTGTATGCCATTAGTGAGGAAGGTAATGGTGGTATTGACTTTTCCTGATATTGCTTTAAAAAAAAGATTAAAAAAAGAAACAATTTTTTATTGGGAAAGTCACAAAGAATAGCATAAATATTAGGGGTAATTTGTCATTACAGGAATTGTCATTACAGGAAAGAAAAACCTGATAAATAACTTGTATTTATGTGCACGTATACAATTCATAGAAAGACACATATATATATATATTTATATATGTATCATATATAAATATATATATAAATATATATATATATGACTTTGCTTACCTTTTTGACAAAAAAATCTACAGACAGCAATTGCTAAGAGGTACTATGAAAAGAGATTGGTTATAAAGGGATATAAATTGTGACATGTGATTATCTAAAGATGATAATAACAGCTTACACCACATCTACATATTCTCAGCTTTCATGCTGGTTTGTCAGGCAGAGACAGGAAGCATCATGTCACTAATTTGGGGGATAAAACAGCAAAAGCTAAATAGGGAGGGAGGAATGAATAAGAAAAAGAGAGAGGAGATGAATGCCTCACAAAAACCTAACATTTGAGTAGTTACCTGCAACTCTGCTGTCCTTGAACTTGCTGACAGTTTCATAAGCATTGCGATTTTTTTTCCTGTTGCTGTGTTCTGCTGGATCCAAACAGAAACGAGGCCATGGCCATGACCTTGCCAGACTTTCCTGTTCAGGTGGGAGAATCTGTGAAGAGGTTTTCACAGTGGATAACCAACATCAGGAGGCACAGAAACTAAGCACACATTTTCCAACACCCTCGAGGCAGTATTGTGCTGGGTGAACCCTGGCTGGATGCCAGGTACTCACCAAAACTTCTCTCTCTTCCCTCTTCAGGTGGACAGGGGAGAGAAATTATAACAAAGACTTTTGGATCAGGTTAAGGACAGGCAGAGATCACTCAGCGATTGTTGTCATGGGCAAAACAGAGTCCACTCAAGGAAACTGAATTTATTATCAGTCAGAGCAGAGGAGTATAACCAAACCTTAAAAATTCCTTCCTCCTATCTCTCCCTTCTCCCCAGACTCAGCTTCACTCCTGATTTCTCTACCTATCCTCACCTCAGTGCTGTAGAGGAAAGGAAAGGGGGGTTATGGTCAGCACATCCCATTTTCTCTGCCATTGCTTCCTCCTCAGAGGGAGAACTTCTCACACTCTTCCTCTGCCCCATGTGGGGTTCCTCCCATGGGACAAAGTCCTCCAGGAACTTCTCCAACACACGCCCTCTCCATGGCCTTCAGTTCTTCCCAAACTGCTGCCCTGTGGGTCCCTCCCATGGGACCAGTCCTTCAGGAGCACAGATCCATCACAAATTCACAAGTTCTGCCAGCAAACCTGGCATGGGCTCCTTTCTCCATGGCCATGTCAGACAAAAAGGAAGCTTCTGCAAGGTTCTCAAGGAGGACACCACAGCAGCCACCCTCCCACCAAAACCATGGCAAATCCAACTCAATTACTCACTGAGACACCAGGCAAAGGGATGTGCAGTGAAGGGAAGGCCAAGACCAGAGGCTGTCAAGTCTTATGTCCACCTTCAAAACAGGCAAGAAGGAGGATGCAGGGAATTACAAGATGACCAGCATTATTTTCTGAATAAAGCTTCATACAATTTATTTCCAGGCACCAAAAGGAAAAGATCTTCATATGCTGCTAAGGAGAGGGTGAGATAGCTGGGATGGTTTATCCTGGAGAAATCAAGACTTTGAGGGAACTTAAAAGCAGCATGTCAACAACCTACAGGGACAAAGCTGGGGTTCCAATCAAGAGAGGCTGAATTTCTCAAATCTATTTCTCTCTCAAATTTTACTTTTTTGTAGTCCTATGTAAGACTTCTAGGACAGACCTTGAGAAGACCTGTGAATCTGCAAAACTCAGGGTTAGGCCCCATTTTACCAGCAACAGGGCCCAGCATTCCCATCTCAGAGGAATGAGGAAAGGGAAAAATGTACAAGGCACTGAGAGCACTTGGTAGTCTAAGATAAAATGTCCTCAGGTCTCCCTTGCCACAAGATGCTTTGGCATTCATTCCAAATAACACTTCTAGAAGGAAGAAAATCTAGTTTTAGGCTAAAAAGAAGCATGTTCTGCTTGTCCCTGTTGCCTTCATGTCTTCCCAAGGGTTTCTCTCAGTTTTGAGTTGCTGGCATTGCCTTCTGCCTCCACAGCAAGGGGATAAAGTGTCACCAGACCTTGGCAGACTCATGCACATTGCATGGTGTCAGAAGAACTGACCTGCTGAAGAATAATTGCTCCTGATAGCCTATTGACTTTGATTAGGAAACACACATCAACATCTTTCCTCATTAAAGCCTCACTTGTAGAAGGGAGCCTCCTAAAGTGTTCTCTTGTCTGGGATATTAGACCAGGAATTAAAAATGACAGGATGGACAATTTGGCAGCAAGTGTTTAATTAGGCAATAAATTAGAGTCCCTGAGAGCACAAGGATCTGTGGCATCTCTTTCCTTTTGAAAATAAATCATAATGTTTATGCAATGTACAACCCCCTTATTACACACTGCAGTTGGAGCTCCATGCCCCATGCTGTTGGTTTTGCTGAAGCCATATTGACAAGGAGAAAACAGGAGTTTATTACATCATGAGTGTTTTCTGCTGATGGATCTGGGGGACCTTCCAATATGCATCATGTTCCAGGATTAAGTTATGACCCTTCCCCCAGGCTTACAGACCCAAACCCAGCCATTTCATGGTTGTATTTTCCCTGACTTTACCACATATTTATGATTTTAGCACCTCTTTTTGAGAAGAATGAAGAGCTGGAAATGCCTCTCAGCTTCCTGGAGTTCCAGTGGGTGGGATGCCAAATGTCAGATCATATGCTGATATTGGATATCAGATTCTCTGGTGGCTCACTGAGTTACAGTGGAGAAAAAGACAGAAGTTTGTAGCTCAAAATCATGCACAGAGTCTTGTTTTTTAGCTGAGTTCAGTGTCCTGTTCTGGGTCTTCACACTGCCATGCAGGAATGGAAACAATGTCATGATCCTTGGCCAAGAGCAAAGGATGATGCAGAAGAGAAAGGGCAATTCATTGAGCCAAATGAAAAATAAGGGACAATGGACAGCTTAGAGACCTGATCTGTCCTTCTTTGATTCATTCACAGTCAAATTTTCAGTTAATTCAATTCTCTTTCAAAATTTTCACCTTCCCATCTAATTCCTTCCTTCCTTCCTTCCTTCCTTCCTTCCTTCCTTCCTTCCTTCCTTCCTTCCTTCCTTCCTTCCTTCCTTCCTTCCTTCCTTCCTTCCTTCCTTCCTTCCTTCCTTCCTTCCTTCCTTCCTTCCTTCCTTCCTTCCTTCCTTCCTTCCGACACTTCCTTCCTTCCGACACTTCCTTCCTTCCGACACTTCCTTCCTTCCGACACTTCCTTCCTTCCTTCCGACACTTCCTTCCGACACTTCCTTCCGACACTTCCTTCCTTCCACCACTTCCTTCCTTCCTTCCTTCCTTCCTTCCTTCCTTCCTTCCTTCCTTCCTTCCTTCCTTCCTTCCTTCCTTCCTTCCTTCCTTCCTTCCTTCCTTCCTTCCTTCCTTCCTTCCTTCCTTCCTTCCTTCCTTCCTTCCTTCCTTCCTTCCTTCCTTCCTTCCTTCCTTCCTTCCTTCCTTCCTTCCTTCCTTCCTTCCTTCCTTCCGACACTTCCTTCCTTCCTTCCTTCCTTCCTTCCTTCCTTCCTTCCTTCCTTCCTTCCTTCCTTCCTTCCTTCCTTCCTTCCTTCCTTCCTTCCGACACTTCCTTCCGACACTTCCTTCCGACACTTCCTTCCGACACTTCCTTCCGACACTTCCTTCCGACACTTCCTTCCTTCCTTCCGACACTTCCTTCCTTCCTTCCTTCCTTCCTTCCTTCCGACACTTCCTTCCTTCCGACACTTCCTTCCTTCCTTTTTTTCTCCTCTCCTTTCTTTTGTTTTCTTTTTTCAGTATATTTTCACATGAAAAAGAGCTGCTTCAGAATGAAACACTAGGGAGGCTCATTTGCACAACACAAATATGAAGTTTTCCATTGTTTTGGAAAATGTCACCTAACCCAAAGAAAACCATTTGCTGGATTTCCCTCATTTTAGAAGGAGTTTTGCTGTTCTTTTGAAACTCTGTGTAGTAAGACAGAGTGTGATGTCTCCCCCAGTCATCTGCATACTCAAGGTGAAGCTTCACATTGGTAATTCCCCCACCACTCTGCCTGTGACCAGAATTGTCATTTCCCATGGGCCTTTTTTAATCTCCCAGAGAAAATTGCAGGCAAGGGATATATAAAATCAAAATCATACAGAAACTGTTTTGACTAAAACTTCTGACAACTAAGAAGAGCTTACAAGGAAGAGAAAAGTGATGCCCAAAGGCAAGAAAGGAGTAAATCACAACCAGAGTCCATCTTTTATATGGGAGGACTGGGCCAGTGCTCAAAACTATCCTGTCCCTCAGTAATCTGTAACATAGTCATGAGGCTTTTTTACACTCTTTTGCTTCTGTGAAGGAGCTCTGCTGTGCATGGCTGCTCAAAGTTTGTTATAACTTCTGACCACACAAAGCCACTGCTCATCTGTGGAACATTTTCCTCATCTTGCATCTCCTTTTGCCTGGCTGGTAAATCTGAACCCACCATGCTAAACCTGGGCTCCCTGGGCAGAGCAGGTTTTAATTGATGGGTTTGAAATGTGAGTTTATAAAAATAAACTGAGAATAAGTCTGTCAAAATGAACAACGGTCACTCCATGGTTACAGCATCCATCAGTCTATGGGGTTAGTTCTATATCTATCATTTTGGGGAATGGAAAAGGAAGAAACAGGAAATGCATCAAATAAACCTCCTGTCACCAAAATCGTGGCAGATTAATCAGGTTGGCAGGGATTCTGTACATCTCCCTGACACAGCCACACTCGTGTGGCAACTCCCAGACAAAAACACACTGTCAAGAATAACATCAGCAAAACAGCTCAGTAATTAATGTATTTACAGAGTTTCTTGTGCTGTTCCTTTAGCAGGCTGCAGCCTCTGAGGCTTTACGTTATTTATGTCGATGGTTAAAAGGATGTTTAGAGGTGTAAGATCCACACTCCTGGGATGATAGGTCTATTACACACCACTTGTGTGTAGAACAACACAGACCCAATCTTATTTTCCTAATCAACCAGCTTGCGGGCCCCTCAAATCAGGGGTGACATGGGGAGGGAGACCAAGGATGAGATGTTCACTTTTCTTTTCAGTAAAAGCAACATGAAGCATCCAATTTAGATAGTAAATGGAAGATTTAAAAAAAATACATATAAAAAATCCAACAACACATAGCTTTTCACATGGTTAATCTGTGATACTTCTAGTCATAGGCAATAAATAAATGTTGGAAAAGCTTTACTAATCTACAGGAGAGATCTCCCCATGCAATCACATTCTTGCAGAACCAAGCATGGGTGAAAGAAAGGGTGAAAAGAAGATGGAGAAAGATATATATATTTTAGATCAATACCCCAGAGGTGCACAGAGGAAAGAGGATGAACATAAAATCCAGGCAGGTGCACACAATGCTATTAAGGCATCTGGTCATGCAAATATTACAAGCCCTTCTAGTACATTAGTAGCCTTGTTACTGCATTGTGAACCAGAAGGAAGGGGAAAGATGGATAATTCATGTTTCATCCATAATAATAAAGTGTCATGCTGCTGGATCAGCCAGGCCCAGCTGCACACTTGGTCAGTGCCAAGATGAATATCTGCCCGCTGCCTCCTTCATGGATATTAACTCAGCTGAACACCTTTATCTCTGAATTATAGAACATCTTTATCTCTGAATTATGGAACACCTTTATCTGTGAATTACAGACCTTGCTGTGGACCAGGGCAGGAATGGGGTTGGTGAGGGCAGCACACAAAAACATGGCTTGCAATTAAGGGGTTAGCAACCCAAGAGGAAGGACTTGGAATTATCCATCTCTATAAACTGATAATCTGGACAGGACAGAGGTGGAAATAATTTATCCACTTCTGCATTTCAGAATGGGGAAAGTCAGGAAAGGGTCTGGAGCACAAGTATGATGAGGAGCAACTGAGGGAGCTGGGAGGGTTCAGCCTGGAGAAAAGGAGTCTTGGAGGGCATCTTATTGCTCTCTACAACTCCCTGAAAGGAGGTTTTAGCCAGGTAATTGGTATTTTCTTTCAAGCAGCAAGTAATAGGATAAGAGGAAATGGCCTCAAGTTGCATCAATGGAAGATTTCAACTTTGGGATATTAGAAAAAATTTCTTCTCTTGATATCAGGATATTTTTTTTCCCTTAAAGTTTGGTCAGACATTGGAATAGGCTGACCAGGGAAGTGGCAGAACCACAATCCCTGGAAGCATTCACAAAATATGTAAATGCGGCACTTGGGGACATGATTTGGAGGTGGGCTTGGCAGTGCTGGGTCAATGGTTGGACTCAGTGCTCTTAGAGGTTTTTCATCATTAATGATTCCCTGATTCTATGATGCAAGCTGAAGATTACAATAAAAAGAGAATTGTCTGTTTTTCAGCTGTTAGCAGCAAGCATTGAACTTGTCATTCGGCAATCCTTTTGATGGAGCAAGAGTTGTTACAAGAAGAAAAATAATGAAATGTTGTTTTCAAGCTGATGTTTAGGGATAAGAAAGCTTTTGTTTTGTTTCTTAACAAAATCTAAATGAAATGACATATTCTTCTGCCAGAAGGAACAAGATGTTCCTTTTGATCAAAATTGGAATATGGCATTTTATGTTCAGACTATTTTTAACTGTTTTCCTTTCTTTCTAAGAGAAAATAATCAATTCCTAAGTGAAAACATAATTTTTGACTAAAAAGTAAGAATAAAGATTCTTTCAGGAGCTGTGAAAATTACATGTATTATCTATTTGTATTATCTGTTTTACTCCTTAGACATTTTGAATGCTGTAATGTTTGCCGAAGTCAATCTGTTCACTAATAATTATGGCCACCGCAAAAGGTGGGGGGTTTTGGAGAATTTACATTTTAGCAAGAAAAATAAGTTGCTTTCTTTTCTCCTGCTTAAACAGTGAACAACTTTAGGGTCCTTGTTTTGCCTCCTATGCCCTAATTTCTCTCATCTGTAAGGGTGGGCATTGTCTTTACTCACTTGTTGTGGGAGGTTTTGGAGATGATAAATTGTGAATGAGTGATTTAAACATTGAAAGTGTCATGTAAAAAGCTACTTGCACATCCTGGGGATCCTTCCAGCAGGTTTCTGAATGAAGATTAGGTGGATAAAGCCAGACCACCCTCTCCTGACAAAAAGCAATTGTGTCAGTAGTTGCATCACACAATCAGTTATACACAATAAATTCAACCTCAATCCCTCTCCAAGATATTGCCTCCATTCACAAGACCAAATGAGATTCATAATTTCCTTTATTCCTGTTCAGTGCCTGGAAATGGAAGTTCCTGGGATTCGAAGGAAGTGAGTTGTGTTCTGCTGCAATAATTCTCAGCAAATCTACCACAGAAGTCATTTCAGCTCTGCACATGCTGAGGAAAACAATTATATCATTTTAGTGATTTATTAACCCAATGAGCACAAGTAGCACAGCAAGGCTGAGTATCTATTGCCATGGATCTGGGAATTATGTTTTAATTAACCAATTTCTCTAATATGTTGTCTAAGCTTCCTACAGGGGAATTGAAAAAAAAAAAAACCCAAGCAGCTGCAAGGCTGAAAGACTCTCTAGACATTTGGTGTCCTTGTTGTGTTTTGGTCTGGCTCAATGAACGTCCCTGATCACAAATGCATATTGATGAAGCAAAGAATTGGCTAATTGACACATTAAATGAAAACATAATATATTCTGCTGGTGGCAGAGGGAAATATTAAACTTGCTCACAGTCAATTGTTGTAAAATATTAAACACAAATATGGAAATAGAAGGAGAAGAGAACAAGGATTATCTTCAAGTGAATCAGATCTCTGGAATGGGCCAAGATAGCCACTCAGAGCCTGGAAGTTATGAAAGACACCACAAAATCTGGAATATGTAAGAATTTTCTAAGTCTAATTACCAGTAAACGTCAACCATAAACTAAACTTTAATCTTTACACACAAATGATAAAAACAATCTGCCTGTTCTATATGTGGCACATAATTTATTCTGTGAACCATGATTTCTCTTTGCCTACTAATTAAGTCTCACCATTTCAATTCCAAACTCCTCTGAGAAGGTGAAAAGCTGCACATTGTACTCATGTAGTTGTCTCTGCAAGAGGTCCCAAGTGAGTCCTCATCTTTGTTTCATATTGCAGCAGAACTACTCCACAATATAAAGAACAGCCAGATGTCTTTTCTACTTTCTAAATATTTAAATTATATTCACGGGTGTACATATTTCAGGGGAAGTCCAAGTTGGCTATTAGGAACATTTTCTTCACTGAAAAAGTGTTTAAACATTGGAACAGAGAAGTGGTGAAGTCACCAACTCTGGAAATATTAAAAAAAAAAGTAGATGAGGTGTGGTATTTTCAGAGTCCCCTGTGGCAGGAAGGAAATAATGAATTTGACTCCATGTTCTTAGAAGGCTAATTTATTATTATATTATATTACATTATATTATACTAAAGTTATACTAAAGAATAGAGAAAGGATACATACAGAAGGCTTAACAAGATATTAATGAAAAACTCGTGAGTCTCCAGAGCCTCAACACAGCTGGACAGTGATTGGTCATTAAGTCAAAACAATTCACATTAAACCAATCAAACAATGACCAGTTGGTAAACAATGTCCAAACCACATTCCAAAGCAGCAAAACACAGGAGAAGCAGATCGGATCATTATTGTTTCCATTTTTCTCTGAGGTTTCTCAGCTTCCCAGGAGAAGAAATCCTCGTGAAAGGATTTTTCAGAAAATACGATGGTGACAATGTGGCACTTCACAGTATGGTTTAGTGGGCTTTGACAGTGTTCAGTCCAAGGCTGGACTTGATGGTCTTGGAGGTCTTTTCCAATTTAAATGATTCTGTGATTCCATCATTTTGTGATATTGCATCTCTTCTGCCTTTTAAATCACATTTTTCCAAGCAACCCAGAAAGGTTCTTCAAAATTAGTTTTAATTATTGCTCCAAGTGTGGGCTGTCCACAGCTTTGGGTACTTTAACCCAAAAATGTGAAGCATATTTTGTGTATCTCAGAGACTTAGAAGTGAGTAAATCATAGCACCTGAAATAGCATCTGCAATGGGTGGAAGGTATTTTACAAAAAGTTTTGAAGTATTAGGAGGCAACATTAATTTAGCGAATTGAGCTCTGAGCTTTTCTCCTTTTTCATGGCAAGTTTGATGCAAACTGGAAGGATAAGGGGGAATGGCATTAAAATTTGAGTGGGTTAAATAAGATAATAGAAAAAAATTCTTCCCTGTGAGGGTGGGGAAGCTCTGGCACAGTTTTCCTAGAGAACCTGTGGCTGCCCCATCCCTGGAAGTGTCCAAGGCCAGGTTGGATAGGGCTTGGAGCAACCTGGATGGTGGAAGTTGTCCCTGCCCATGACAGAGGGATAGAAGAAGATTCTGTTGAAGGAATCCCTTCCAACCCAAACCATCCTGTGATTCGTGATTATTCTGGTCTTTTCCAGATGTCCTGGGCAGACATTTGTCGGAGGTTTGTTTGCAGTACGTGTTCCAGACACGAGATGTCACTGCCTGATGCTGAGTGTCACAGAGATGGTCCAGAGTGCGGTAAAAAATTTGAAAGAAGGCGGAGCCTGAGCTGTGTGCACCAAAGTTTTCTGCTCTCTATGCTGATACTTCTTTTAGAAACTTATTTTGTTGAAGAAGAAATATGATTAGGCACATCAGTTAGCAACAGTGAGCCAAAGTTTGACCAATTAACTGATCTTAAAACAGTGCACTTAACCATTCCTCAGATTTTATGAATATATTGGGAGGTTTGTGCTTGGAAAAATGCTGGAACATAAATCCTGTATTTTAATCTGAAGTATTGCTTTCTGAATTAATTGCAAAGATGTCACTGTAAATTATAGAAATTGATGAAGCTGGTATTTTTAGCCTAATAGTTTTCCATTGGGAAATTGCATTTACCTCTAATCACAATCATCATGCTCAAATAACAATATCGTTATTAATAATTACAAAAACAACACAATATCAATTTAAAATATTAACGAGGAAGCAAGAACAGATCACATAAAAATGAAGATTGATTAATAATTACAGCACAAGCAGCCAGGAGAAGAATAATTACAAATTATTTTTCAAGCAAGTTCTTCATGAGCAAGCAGAGCCGTGGAGGTAGGAATAATTGCAGGCATCATCCCAAGTGACAGCTGCCCTTTCTACCCTGGGACTGGACTGAGCTCAGCTTCCTCCCAGCTGTGTCCACACAGGGACCAGGAACAGGATAAATTATGAAGACTAAAAAGACATCTGCTGCAGAAATGGCCCCTTCAGACACCCACAAGGGAGAAAAAGGGAGAGATTTCATTTTCACTGCCATTCTGGCAGTGTTTTCTCAAGGCAGTTGAGTATTTTGTCTGTTCCCACACATGCTGACTCTGAGCTTTAGCCATATGAATTTGAGTTCCTGACTTTTCTTTTCCTGACTGTCTTGTTGTGTTGGTGGGGAGATGTTTATTCCTTTTTCCTTTTTTTTTTGTCTTTTCTATTTCTAATTGTGTGTTCAGTCTGTGGGAAGTACAAACAGCTCCCTGGGGTTACCCACCTTGGAGAATACAGATAAATTAAAGGGGTCAGGGACCTTATATTCAGAAACAGTGAAGTGAGAAAAATGTGACTGTGCCACATCCTCCCCTGGATCTGAGTTTATTTAGGGAAAGACATCCAGACACCCTGGTCAGTCTTACCTACCCAGCCAACAACAGCTGATTAAACTATCTCCTGGAAGTGTGAATGGACACCAGTCTTCCTAATGTGAGAATCCATAAAATCAGAGGGTTTTGGGAAAGCTGCAAAAGGCAGGACTCAGAGACAGCAGAACTGTGATTAGAGCTAAAGCAGTAGCCATGAGATAGGTCAGCAGAAAAATTATTTAAAAAGTAGAAAAGTAAGGACAAATAGAACAATGGTCTGTGTATTAACGCTTGTCTACAATAACTCCCTAGGTTGCAGAAAAGTTTATCTAGTGAGATATTAGGAAGTTCTAAGCTTAATAATAGAGCTCTGTGCATGGTGTTTTAAGGCTTAAAAGCAGGTATTATATTTGAAATAGGCAAGCATTGTTTTAAACAAAGGTACGTGCGCTTATAGTAGTGGGATAGAACTACTGTCAATGTGCTTTTGCTCTGTGTGATTTGGTCAAAAAATTTATAAAGTAAGTTATAACATTAAGTTCTTTGTCTGCTGCCTGGGATGTGAGCTGATGGCATCTTCCCATTGTCATAACCATGTAATGAGACTGATGCTAGAAAATAAAACAGCTCAAGGCACGTTCCTCAGCAATCCCATTCTGTTCATGATTTGTATGTAGCCCCCAGCCAACAATATCTAATAATGTAAAAAGTAAAAGATAAAATGCCCCTCATCTTCAAAATAAACTGAGCAGCATCTCTCAGGAAGAATCATCAACTCTCTGAAGAGCCACAGTGCTCAGAAAGGGCCTGAGAAAGGTTTTCTTACAATCTGGTGAAAGTCTCTACAAAACTGAACAAGGATATTTCCCTGATTCTTCCCATTGAGGTAACAATGGAGGGAGGCACTGAGCCCCAGCCAGGGATTTCTGTGTGCAAAATAAGCTCTGTGAGAGAGGTAAACCTCCTGTGCTTACTCACACAAGTCTGAAACCCTTGATGCACAAGCATGAAAAGTGACTTTCTTCTCCACAGTCAGAGGATGTAATTCTGCCCTAACTAGAGCCTCGCACAGCAAATTAGTACCTGCCTCAACACAGGGCTTTAGCATTTCTCAAGCACTCTAAAAAATATTTGCTTTAATCTGTATTTCCTCCCATCCACAATTCTTGGTAAACTGAGATACTGCACAATTTTCTCCTACTCATCTCACACTATCCAGGTTCCCTCTCACCTTTTCACCATCACATTTTAAACTGAAGTTAAAGTATGGAGTTTCAGTGTGCTCAGTGCCAAGTCTGGAGGAGCATTTTGATCCCAAAGAATCAGAAAGTCTTGCCAGTCTTCAGTGGGCATGAGAAATCCAGTGAGGATGACAGGAATCTGTGGTTGGAGCCATGCGCAGATCTTGGTGATAGAAAGACAAATTCCATTGCATCCCGTCCCAGTGAGATGAGCATTGGCAGGGCAGGTGTCCCATTGAAATAACAGAGTCACAGAATGGTTTGGGTTGGAAGGGACATTCAAGATCATCCATTTCCAACCCCGTGCCATGGACAGGGACACCTTCCTCTATCCCAGGTTGCTCCAAGCCCCATCCAACCCAGCCCTGAAAAATTCCAGGGATGGAGCAGACTCAGCTTCTCTGTGAAACCTGTGCCAGGGCCTCACAACTCTCACAGGGGAGAAATTCTTCCCAATATTTATTCCAAACCTGTCCTCTGTCAGTTTAAAGCCATTCCCCCTTTTCCCGTCACTCCAGACCCTTGTCCAAAGTGCCTCTCCAGCTCTCAAAACCCTTTGGGCACTGAAATGGGTTCCAAGGTCTCCCCACAGCCTTTTCCTTTTCAGGCTGAACAACCCCAAACCTCTGAGTCTTTCCTCATGGGAAAGGCATTCCACCCCTCTAATCTTTATAGTCTCAGGACTTGCTCCAACAAGATGCCTTTACAGTGAGAATATTTATTTATTGTTGTATTCCATCTCCTTTAATCACTATTTTTTAAACTCTGTCATTCTGTTCAAGGACAATGTTCTGTCATGACAATGCCTTCCTAGAAAACACTCAGTTTGAAAATGCTCACAAATTACTTGAAAGCAATGGCCAACAAGAACTCCATCAGGCAGTAATCATTGCAGAACAACCACATTCTAAATTGGTTGATTTTGAAGTAACCTTACAATCTTCATGCTCAGACATATTGATTTCACTTTTATCTTTCTTTGAAAGAAGAAAAATATAAGAGAAGTCTGTAAAAATGCATTCAGATGTAATATAGACTCGAGTGTTAAACATCCATTGGGCTTTGCAGAAGTTTTAACACTTCTGAGAGCCAGGTCCGGGCTCACTCTCACTCTGTGCCCATCTCTCCCTGTGAGCACATCTGAGAAATTAGTACAAAGATGAGGCACCTTGATATCTTAAAACACTTCAAAAAAATATCATTCCAGTGATTTCCCTAGAAGAAAATATGCATCTCCAGAAGGATTCAGAGGCCAAGTTCCTTTGTGATGAGCTTTTTCAACTGAAAACTTGGCATTCTAAGTAGTTCTAGTTCAACAGTTTAGAAAAAATATGTATGAACAGGATGGAGAAGCCTCATAGCAAAGACACCTGCCAGGAGCACTTTTAGTGGCCAGCAGAGTGACTCTGAGTGCATTGATGGACAGGCGCTCACCTCAAGATGCAAGCAAAATCATTTTAGACCACATTGCATTATAAACCTGTTTCCACTCACTGAGCTACTGTATAAATCAGCTCAGGAACTGGGTGTCAGCCCAGGCTGTGGAAGCAATTCAAAATCAACCTGTCAGAGGGATCCCTCCCTCTCCCATCCAGAGATGGATGTGAAACCAGCCAGGACTGATGAGTGCAAATCCCAGCGTGAGTCACTGCATGGCAAGAGGCAGAGGGTATGTCCAGCAGGGAATGGTTGTGTTCAGAGCCTCTTGTGCACCCCCAGCATCTCTGCAGGAAGGATGGGTCCCATCAGCTCTATGGAAAAACATTCATTTTCCATTTGGAAAAAAAAAAAAAATTTGCTGTGGTCATAAAATTCAAGATTGCTGGACAAACATGAGATGCTCTCTCTTTGTCACTCCTGACTGCTACTGGGATGGCTTGACTTTGTAATTCATTGAAAAGCAGGTGAAATTTTATTTTAGTCTGGAGTGTAACACGGCTGTTCCGTGTTCATTCCACATTTTTGGTTGGTTTGCTTTGTCTGCTTTTCATCTTCAAATTGTTAATGCCCATTTCATGCCTGACATCTTGGACTGGGAGAAAGTTGGTGCTGCCATGCTGGGACAGACTGGTAAATATACCCCCAAATTCCAGCTACAGCCTGGCTCATCCACCACAGACTTTTCCTCCCATAGACTTATATTTGAATTATATCATCAAATAATTATATAAAAGAGTTGAAATGTACAAAATGGAAGGTAAATCTTTGGGTTAAAAATGTCTCTTTGGGAAAGCAACTCCACCCATTTCCTACTTACAGAACCACAGAAGTAAGAAAAATTCCTGCCTGGAGGAGGTCACAGATAAAATACATCAAGGAAAGAAGGGCAGGGGGTATTTTTCTAATTCCCTAGATGGGAAAAGACACCCAGAAGTGCTAAAGGATGAGTCAAAAGATGCACAAAGCTGAGAACTGCACTCAGTCTTGTTGAGTTGAGCTTTCCATGCTACCCAAAAGAAGAAAGAGGAAAGATTTCTCCATTTCTCATCTTCAAGCTGACACACACTCAAAAAAAGTACTACTTTTAAAACAATTTGTGTTTTTCTAGTGAAATAAGTGCACTATTCAGTACTTTTAAAATTTTTATTTTTATTTTTGTTTTAGAATAGGATTCACATACAACTGCTTTTTTCTCAGAAATTTCCAACATCTAAATTAGCTGAATGAAAAAATAGACAGAAGTGAATCTCAACTTTTCACAATACATTTTTTAAAGGTTCCAAAATTTTTTTTCTTTTTTTCATCTTTAAGAATGGAGGCACTGGGGTGCCAATGGATAAGTACCTCTCCTTATTTTTCTGCAAATCACAGAAACAGTAGGAGGCATGCACAGATACAGGAATCATTCTAAGTGGAAATGTTCTCCTTGCCCACTGAATCTGCCATCAGGTCATTTTGTCCTGCTCATAACTCAATCAGACTCTGCCTTGAAAAAGGAAGGGGTTTTGTTCATAAAATTTCTTTTTGCCCAAAAGGAAATATTTTGTACATTGAAACTCTTAGAGTCCTAGGTTTATAATGAGAACATATTTTTCAGTTTATTAAAGTACCTATATTTGCAAAATTCTGGGCACCTGATGTTTGCACTAGCTCCGTGTCTTCAGCCGTGCATGTCTTGATGTGAAAGATGATTTATTTATTGGTGACAATTCTCTTTTTTAAGGAACATTTCAGTACAAAGCTTAAATATATAATCTTACAACCTTGATAACAGATTCTGCAGGGTCAGCCTCAAGGAATCATTTTAAAAGGATGCAAAAATGTCATCTTCTATCTCAGGGCTTGGCTTTAATGAATTTTGTGACCTCAGTTAAATCTCTCCACCACAAAATGCCTCTCCTGGTACCCCTGCTGAATAGGGGTAGCAGCACATGCCACAACCTTCACTGACAGTTTGTGAGGACAAATCCATGAATCTCCTGGAAGTGAGAGTGATGAGAGCAACTAAAAGATCTTGTAAAACCACAATCCTGTGAGCCAGCATATTCCCAAAGGTCTGTCAGTCCTGCAGTGCTGGCCTACTCAAAGCCACTGCTTCCCTTCCCTGCCCTGTCCTGCTCTGGAGATCTTCCACCACAACCTGCCATGTTCCTCTGGTGGAGGTTTGGCTGCCTGGTACCACAGCTGAGCTTGGATTCTCCCCAAACTGAGCTGTTTACAGATCAGAGTTGCTCAGCAGCACAAACAAACCTGGATCTGGTGGCAGCAAAAGTTTGGGGTTGTGCCCCAGGAGGGAAATAAAAATGTGAAAACTGGAGGCAAGTCCTAAAGGAATAAGTATGAGGTACCCACCAACAGAAACAGCACCAGGGCAACCTCCATTGTGATTCTACATTCTTTTTGTAATTTTTGCATCCATTGGCAATTGTGACATGCTCTTGCACAGCTAAATAAGACTAAAATGGAGGAACCACCCAGTTCAACATCTCAAGCCATGACAAAGTCCTTCCCTCAATGACTTGGCTGGTTTTCTCTGTGTTCTGCTTCCAGAGAGCAGCAAATATCTTGTATTCTGGTCTCTGACCCTTGGCTGTATATTTTTCTCTGGGTTTTGTGATGCTCCACTTGTCAGCCTTCCAAAAGAGAAGATCATTTAATCAGAGGATAGAATATCCACAGTTGGAGGGGACACACAAAAAACACCAAGCCCAATGCCTGGAAATACTTTTGGCTTCCAGATGTAGCAGGAGGACAGAAATAGCAACCTGCTTTACAGAGACAAAAGTCATTATACACAGGGAAAGGCCTCATTTTGGTGCCCCGTTTTTCCAGTAAGAAGTCACTCTGCTCTCTCTGAGTAGAAAAGAACTTCCTAATCAGTGACACCTTCGAGTTGCAACAGTGACAGCTTTAAACCAGTGTCATTCACTTTTCAGGCCTGCAGCAGAGCAATATGTCTGTATATTTATATATAAACATATTTGTGTGTAGGTCTATATCACAGAATCACAGAAACACAAAATCACAGTATCACAGAATCATAGAATCACAGAATGGTTTGGGTAGGAACAGACCATCAAGATCATCCAATTCTAGCCCCCTACCATGGGCAGGGACACTTTCCACTATCCCAGGTTCCTCCAAGCCCTATCCAGCCATGAACAGCTTCAGGGATGGGGCATCCACAGCCTCTCTGGGCTACCTCTGCCAGGGCCTCACCACCCTCACATGGAAAAATTGCTTCCTAATATCTAATCTAACCATACTCTCTTTCAATTTGAAGCCATTCTCTGTCCCCAATTCCCTTTGCACTTCCCTCCACAATGAAGGGTATCTCCAGCTCTCTCCACTCAGCAAAGTGGGTCACAGACAATGCTCTGTCTCTCTGTCTAAATCAAGATTAAAATGAAAACCTCAGAGAGTGACTTTTGGATAACCTGTAGTAAGTCCCACTGGACAATTTCAAGTAGAGAAGCTGCCTGACAAAGTGAGGAGAGTCAAGCAGGGTCTGATCTTTAGGAGCTGGGCAGTAAATTGAAATAAATGAGATCTCAGCTCCTGAAATCACAGTGGTATTTGTCATACTCCAAGAAGCTCCCTGGTACTGTCTGGAGACTACCTGTGAATGACCAGGCTTTGACATCTTGGTTTGCAGTGAAACATTCTTGATTATGGCTTTTTTTGACCACAATATTGAGCTGTTTCAGCTGAGATTAAGGCGTGGGAGGAGCAATTTTAAGGAGTTGTCTAAAGCATCATACAGATTTGAGAGCTTAATCCCCCTCACCAAAAAAAAAAAATAATTGAGGCTTTGTCTAGAGGACCATAATGCCTCAAACACCTGCCCTTCATTGCCCAAACTGAGCTCCAAGTTGGATTCCTGAACTTCACACACACAAATTGCTGAAGTGTCTGAGGTTACCACATGGGCAGTCCATGTGGCCCAGGCAGCGATGGTTTTCAAGATGTAGCATTCCCTGTGGTTTTCCCTCATTCCAGCGAGCAGATGTGGCAGTAACCTGCTCCCTGTACCTGGCCTTGAGGCTCACACATGTCCTGCCACCCCTCTGGCCCATGCAGGGCACCCCACAAAGCAGGGCCAGCAGCTGAGACAGGCCTTGGTGCTATCCCTGTTGTGTTTGAAGCGCTGCTGCTCCCCACCTCAGCCCCCTGAGTGAAGATTTCCCAAACTTTGGCTGGAAAAAGAACAGGTAGAACAGGACAGGGGAAGGGGGAATTTGCAGATAAGGGTTAACACCCACAAATTCCCCATTTCTCTCAGTCTCTTCTCTGCTGTCAGTGGAAATGTGACCTGTCTGGTGTGTGATGCTGCCCCATTTTTGCAGGAAAAATTTTCCTTCTCTTGACTTTCATATTGCTGAGCTCCCTCTGAAACCAACTGTGTATCATCCACATATGCTGGGAAATATGGCCACAGCTGAAAGAAACTAATGACTTCTGTAAATTCTGCGAAGTGAGAGGCAAGGACAGCTTTTTAATGAATGACTAATTGAGATGTAACTTAATAAGTCCTCAGATGAGCTTGCTTGGATTGCCAGCCATTACTGAATTTTCTGTAGGGAGACCAGACCTCAGAATGTATGTGGCAAGTGTTCTGCAGCCATTAAAGCAACTGAGTTCAAATATTTGAAAAATTAAAATACAAAACCACAAGAAATAAGAGCCAAAAATTATAATTGGCTGAGAATAACCACTCCAAAATCTGAGTGCTTGAATTTCCACCCCCCACAAAATTCACAGGTTCCAGCCCTTGCTCCTGGTAACAGCAAGTGAAAGTCTGAACAGCTATAATTTAGGAAAAGAGTCAAAGATCATCTCACTGATCTTGTGTAAGAGTAGAGAGGGTAGAGTTAAAGCCATCTGTGACAACTTAATTAGAAAAGCAGGTATTATTCACATATTTGATGTATCTCTTAATTACTGACATGGGAATAAAACATAAAATAGTTATTTTTGTAACTTTCCAGATCTAGACAGTGGAACAAATTATTTCAGTTTATGACTCTGTTACAGGATTAGGGGTGCCCTTGCTTACATCATTTAGACCAGGATTTGTCTGCTAAATATGCATGTCTACACCTGACTTACCTGCACTGACCATCTTTGCAGACAAGCGACCAGAAGCCAACCCCATGAGATTCCCATGGGCCCATTTCTCCAGCTTGTCCAGGTCCCTCAGGGTAGCATCTCGTCCTTCAGGTGTCTCAACAGCACCATTCAGCTTTTTATCAAGAGGAGATGTCTAAAATGGACCAGGTAAATAGACCTTGGAGAGTTTTTCCTCACAAGTGTTTAGAAGGGGAGTGTGATAAGACTCCATTTCCACACTGTATTTGTGCTAAAGCAGATAAGCCACATCCAGTGGTCCTACATCTACACACTTGAGGAGAGGGGATAATTGGTTACTCAGTGTGACAAGCCCACTATGATTTCCTATTGTATTTGCTGGGAAAGTCCTGATGAAGGCAGGAATGGTGCATCTGACTCCATCTTATCAGAAGGCTAATTTATTACTTTGTTATACTACATTATATTAAAGAATACTATGCTAAACTATACTAAAGAATACAGAAAGGATACTTACTGAATGTTAAAAAAATAATAATGAAAACTCATGACTCTTTCCAGAGTCTCAGCACAGCTTGGCCATAATTGGGCAATGAGTCAAAACTCCTCACACCAGAATCCAATGAAACAATCACCTGTGGATAAACAATCTCCAAACACATTCTCCACATGAGCACATCACATGAGAAGCAAATGAGATAAGAATTGTTTTCCTTTTTCACTGAGGCCTCTCAGCTTCCCAGGAGAAAAATCCTGGGTAAAGGGATTTTTTTCAGAGAATGTGAATGGCACAGTTTCCCATGAGACACCACTCTCTCAGGTGCCACATGGCTGGATATTGCCTGTGTTTCAGTGGTGTTGGTGGTCTCTGAAAAACAGGGGAGACTTGGGGGAAGACCTTGGCAAGAGTAATAGCATTCCTTGGCCATAGCTGAAGAGTTCCTAGGAAAAATATGGGCAACTTTTCATATGGGCAATTTTTCACATGGGCAGAGAGTGATAGGACAAAGGAAAACAGTTTTAAACTAACAGATGGGAGATTTAAATTAGATATTAGGGAAAAAATCTTTACTATAAGCATGGTGAAGCCCTGGAAGAGATTGCCAATAGAGGCTGTGGATTCCACATCTCTGGAAGTGTTTAGGGCTGGGTTGGATGGGGATCTGAGCAACCTGGTCTAGTGGAAGGGGCCCCTGCCCGTGGCAGGGGGTGGAACAGAATGATCTTGAAGGTTCTTCCCAACCCAAATTAATCTATGGTTCTCTGAATCTATGAAAAAAAATGTGCCCAGAAAGAAATACACACTTCACTCAGGGGCTCTTGGAGTCAATTGTTATTAATGATTTACAATTCCTACTACACTGTAATGCTTCTCTTTTAACTGAGACTTAAAGAATCACATTTATATCCTCAATGTCAATTGAACATAAATCCAAACCTATGTTCAGATGGATCCATCCATCCTCCCAAGGCAGCAAACAGGCACACACCTCAACAATGAAATGAGGAATGCCGCCCCCATCTGCTGCTGGCAACTGATATTGGCACTGAGTTAAACTTTGAGACTCAGAATTGCGTCTGGAGGGGAAACTGGACAAGGAGAAGCTGAAATCACTTGGAGTGTTCAGCCTGGAGGAGACTGAGGGGAGACCTCATTGTGGTTTTCAACATCCTCAGAAGAAGAAGAGGAGGGGCAGACACTGATCTGTTCTCTGAGGTGACAGTGGCAGGACTCAAGGGAAAGCCCTGAAGTTGTGCCAGGGGAAGTTCAGGTTGGATATTAGGAAAAATTTCCTCACCCCAATGGTGTTGGGCACTGGAACAATTTCCAGGGCAGTGATCACAGCACCAAGCCCAGCAGAGCTCAAGAAGTGTTTGGACAATGCCCTCAGGCGCAGGGTGGGATTGCTGGGGTGTCCTGCGCAGGACAGTGGTGACCAGTGTGTGTGACATCCCCAGACGTCCCATGCACTGCACAGAAAGCACTGGCCCTGTGGTGAAACACATTATCCTCCTCCTGACTTATGAGGACCTTCAGCAATGCCATTGTAGCATCAAGCAAAACTCTTCAGACACAGCAAAAGGAAAGCAAAGGGGGGGACTGCACACCCTGATAAAAAAAAAACATCATTTGTGCATTTCATGTGTTCTGTGACTCATAATGCAAAAATAGTGGAAGTAAGAAATTTAGGGGACAGGTCAATTCTCAAAGGCAATGAGTGCCTCATCAATCATTCCATTTTTCCTTATATTTTTCACTTCATGGCACCACCAGTCATTTAAAAATATTCATAAATGTCACTAATGGATTATTGCTGCATCCTAAAAAAAATAAGCTCATTTATTTATGCAGGAAATGTCGATTAAATTGAGATAGATATTGAAATTAATAAGTACCCAGTAAAATGTAAAGCGCACAATTGATTTTAGATCCTCTGTTATATGCATGGCATGTAATTACCAGTAGTAAATCTGAAATGAAAATATAGAAGCTTATGAGATGCTTCAGTGCAATTGTTCATTTAGATCCACATAAATTCAGGGGACACACATTACAAGTGCCAGCACTAGCATGAAAGGACTAAGCTATAACTACAACCTTCATGGAAGGAAAACAAGAAAAATCCTTCCACAGCAGAAAAAAAAATTAAAAATATATAATTCTCATCTGAGGAGGTCACAGTCTTGTGTTATTGATGGTGGGAGGTAAAAATGAATGTATAAGTAACACATCTGGCAAGATACAGCATAAAAATGTCAGGAGTCAAAGGTTAAGTTTTCTTTATTTTCAAAAACTATGGAAAATTAGCACAGCATAGTGCATCTACAACAACTAACAGCCAAATTCATCTGGTACATTTACTGTAAATAACAATTTTGAAATGTATGTGTTAGTATGTGTTTTGCTTGCAAGTCTAGTAGAAGACTTCAGAGATTCATGAAAAGCTACACTTTTGTGTGCTCTGGCTCCATTTTTACACTGCACTTACCACCCTGGTATCTGAATTCCTGACACATTAAGATTTCACTCATTTCTACACCATTTCTGTGGGCAAATTCTTTAGTCTCACAGTCTGTTCTTCTAAGCATCATGTGGGCTTCTCTCAGTGCTCTTTAATTTCTCCTGTCATCTGCCAATATTTTGGAATGGTCTGTGTTGCATAAGATCAGGCCTGTCCATAATATTGCTATTACATCATCCATTAGGGAATAGTCTATAATGAAAACAGAAATCTTTGTAAACGTTGAAGTTAATAAAAATCATCTTAAAGATCTTTGGGAGTTAAAATATATTCCAGGGTGTCTTGGTTTGAACAGACAGGTGTCTGCTAAGGAAGGCAGGAACTTCTCCAGAAATGGAAAAATATAAACCCCTCCCTCTGAATTATTATAATTTTGAAGTTAAGTTTTGCCTGGCTCTCAGGCAAAGATATGGCTGTAGGAATAACAGTTCTTTACTAGGGAAGAAAATAAAAATAAAATTAAAAATACACTAATACAAAGCAACACTGACAGAGTCAGAATAGGAGCTGACACCCTGTGGGTCAGGGTGGTGGCAGCAGTTCCATTCCATGGTGGCTCAGCCCTCCTGCAGTGCAGCTGTGGTTCTGTAGGAGCAGGGATCCTGGAGAAGGGTGGAGTTTTCCTCTGAAAGTCCAGGGGTAGTGTAGATGGGCCTGGTCTTCCTCTGAGAATCCAGTGGAAAAGGCAGCTGTTCCTCCAGAAATCCAGGGGGGAAAAAGGCTGCCTTGGTGTCCAAAAAGCTCAGGTTATACCCAATAAGGAATGTTTGGCTCCTCCCCCTGGGCAGAGCATCTCCCAGTGGGATGATAGAATTTTATCAGCCATGCAGGGACATTCATTGGCCCATTAACAGCAGAGATCTCCTGAAGGGAGGATTGATTGTGGAATAGATAAAGAAAACTTCCCAATGAACAAAAGATAACTGCCCCACTCTAACAGATGGCAATTTACACACATCTCACAACCCATGACACAGAGTCAGGTGAGACTTTCCTGGCACCCCTGCCCACAGAAGGCAGGGAGACACATTTCACCTGCTGACGTCTTCCAACCACAGACTGGTAAAAATCTTCAGCAAAGTTGACCTAAAACAGCTGCCAGATGTTGGAGGAGTGTGAGTTTGATTCCACATCCAGAATAACCTGCCCAGCTCCAGTGCACGGAATTCAGTGGCCTTACACACACATGTGCAGTGCCATTGTAGATGTTGTAAGGGATTAATTCCTCTTTCCACCTCCTGTTCCAGAAAACCACATCTCTCATGTCCTCTGGCATATCTGTCAGGCCCATCTTAAATAGTTGAGTTTATGTAATAGAGAGTGTTTAAAATTAAAGTGGATCCTTCAATGATCCTCAAGTTGCAGCAGAACCTAGGATTTAGGCTGTTAATTGCTGTCCTCTCTGTACATCCACATCCTCCACTTTCATAGCCTGGTGACTGAGGTATCACTACATTTCCTCTGGAAAGGTTCCAGGAAAAAGTGTCCAGGAGTTCTTGAGTCCCTGGTATCTTCACCCAACAGTAGGTTTTAACCCTTAGCTGGGGAGATAATTCCCATTCCATTGGCTCTGTTTAATGGGAGAGGCTACACAGAGCATATCTAATGGAATTTGGCTGCCACACTGCACAGCTGAGGTTGTCTCACAGAAAGAGGCTTTCTCTCACTGGTTTCTGGTTTGGAGCAAACACATTGATTTAGAGTGGATTATTCATCCGAGAACATAAAAGGAATTAAAATCTCCAAGAACCACAGTGGCTCCAGTGTTTGAATGTGAACAAAAAAACCTTAGACTCTGTATCTACACTTTGTGGAGAGATAATTCAGAGACTTGAAAATATGAATAATAGGCTTGGCTTCTATGAATGCAGACTTCTGAATATTTTTAACAAGCTCTGGCCACAGACATTATATGATCAAAGAAACATAAAATAAGCAACAAGGATCAGCTATTCCTTACAAAGCTAAAATATTTCTCAGTCACTCCAAAATTATCTTTGTGGATGGCTGGTCTCTGAGTGGTGATAAGCAGCTATGTCAGAGAGTTTCAGGTGCATATATAAAATTTTCTTTAATCCTCCTAAGTCAACCACGGTCATTGAACAACTATCTTTGAAAAGGGGGTAAGAAACATAATTTTAGAAGGGAGTTATATGTTAAGAGGGTGCCTTTGAAGGATATGGGCAGAACTACCAAGGCCAGGAGGTTGGAGTCTCTGTTTTTTTTGTTGAAGCATTGCCCAGAATAGATGGGTCCCAAGCTGAAGGACATCCATATAAAAAACACCATGAAGAGTGATTGTGATGGTGAAAAAAGGTCAGTTGGATTTCATGTGGGTATTTCTATGGAGAAAAAAGTATTCTTAATAACCCAATAATTGTACTTTCCTGACTGCTCCACAGCATGTGCAGGATGAGGCCTCTGTGGAGCACCTCCACCAGCAGCATGAACAACCTGTGAGGAGAGAAGTGAAAATAAGGAATTCTGTCTTCTTAACATATGCTCCCATCATTTGTCCTGGCTGGACATGATGCAGCACTGAGCTCTAACAGACTTCCAGGGAAAACATCAGTTTGGGCATCTCTAATGGGCTCTTAGAAATGATGGAGGAATTTAATTACCCCTGAAATCTCTATACCTGACTCACAGTAGGTTGAAATGCAACAACATTTTTAAGAGGTGTTCAGTGAGAGAAAATAGGGAACCTGGATAAAAAAGGACAGTATCAAAACTAATCTTGTGTGACATCTCCACTGTTCAGCTAGCTCAGTAAAACTTCAGTCATATTTATTCCCACTGGAAATGAGTCTTCCCAAGTATTACAAAAATTTAGGAATACTAGGGCAGGTAGGGAAGCAAATCTTCCTTACTACTTACAGAGAATAGGAGAATTTAAGATTCAACTTCCATGTCATTTTTAGCCAGCCTTTTCCCTAGGCCTTCTATAGGATAAAATATAAATTCAATCCTGAAATCAGGGTCTCAGAAGATGGGCAGCTGACTGAATCATTATGGGGATGAAAGACACATTATTATAATCCTCTTACTGGTAACAGAGCTCCCACCTTCCAAACCCCATCACTACAACCACCTAATTTCATACCTTATATAAAACAACACTTTTGTACAAATTCATTTATTCCCCCTACATCTCCTTGTGTGTCTGTCTCAGTCTTCTGTTTTCCCCATTTTTTCAGAGCACTAGGGTCAGATAATTGGGACCTGAAGAATTAGGGCATCACAATCCATTTCATCCTGTTGATTCATAGCAAACCTGTGAGCTCAAATTACATTCTGCCAGGCAGACCTGTGCTGTAGGGGCTGGATAATAAAAGCACACAGGTGTGTGCCACCAGCATCCCCATTGATTTGCAAATTGGTCCCCAAGAGACATCTTGGCAAATATTCTCCCAGCATCCAAGAGCTTTGCCTGATAGAAGCTAAAACAAGCTAAAAAGGAAATGCTAATTTCTATATCCTGCACTGGTTTTAATTGAAGTCTGACTGTTCTAAATCCAGAGGGATGATAACAGTTAATGTATTCTCCACCTGAGAGGCAAGGCACCTTCTTCTGTGCATCTAAAAGACTGAAATTATGATCCTGAGAGGATTATAAATTATAGCAACTTCTTTTGCTCAGGGAAACAGAGTTTTCCAGACCTCTTCAGTGTAATTTCATAAGGATTTGTTGTTTTAAACCAGAAAAAGTATGAAAGAGAAAAAGACTGGGCTGGGCACTGACCAAGAATATTTCTGAAAGGGACTGACAGTTTTTGCATGGTTTCTTTAAGAAGCAAAATTTATGTTCCATGCTCTGTGTGTGTCTCTGCTGATCTTTCCCCTTTTTGGACAGAATCCATCCAATCTGATACAGAGGGAGAGGTCTCAAAGTTATCAAGTTGTCAGAAGTTTAATAGAAGCCAGGATCTGTGATATGAGCTCATCACCTCTCAGACACATGGATCCTACACAAGAAAGAGATATTATAAAGGTTCCTAAAGCTTCAGAAGTTGTAGCTTCGTGTTAAACATCTGAGAATGCAAAAGCAGGAGCTCCCAACCCTGTTCTCTGATAATCAAATCAGGGCTTCCTTAATTCCACCACCCAGGTCACAATTTGCTCTACGGGGATCACAATTAGTCACTAAAAAAAAAAAAAAAAATCACCTGCAGGGCAACTCACCAGAAGAAAGTCATAAAGAGTATAAAATAAGCTTGTTATTAAAGCATCAGATGATGAATGAGGATTCTGCTCTGCAAAATATTCTTAGTTTGCCAGGTTTGTAGTTCAAACCGTGGAAAAGTGGTGGAGTGAGGAGTCTCAGGCATAAAGATGTACAGAAAACAGCAAGACACAGTTTTTAAGTAGAGACATCAACAGGACCAGAAACAGCGTCATCTGATGAATAAACCCCCACAAAACAAAACAAAAAACACAAAAGCAGAGCCCTAGAAACTCCCACTCTGCTTTTCCTGCAAACCTATTTTGTATTATCAATCCATGGACAGAGATTAACCAAGGATAATAAACCTTTGTTCAGACACTAAATGCATTTGTAGCCTATGGCAGGAGTCACCTTATCCAGCTTTAGATGACTTCAGGGTAAACTTCTCATTAAGTCACCCCAGGGTTCCTTGGCAGTAATTAAGATCAGGTTAATAAGGTTGAGGATCTTAGAGCAGAAAAATGTACCCATTTCAGAGTGAGATGAAGCACATTTGGAAATCCAGTATATTGCAGAAAACAATGAAATTAAATTTATCCCACTCCTGCATCTGTCTGTTCCAGAAGGACATGTGGACCCGCAGACACCTGCAAGACAAAGAAGCAACTCCTTTTCTTTGTCTGCCAGCTCTTGCTGACAAGGCTTGGCCATTTCACAAGTGCTCTTTGTGTCAGTTCTGAAGGTTCAAATTTTGCTCTGTGTTTCCACATCCCTGAACTCCCTCTCTGGATGTTTTACAGCAGCCTGAAGAGTTTCCTTATGTTTTGTCTCCTTCTCTTTGCCAGCCAATACCAGAAAGGTATTTTAGTCACATCAACAAAGTGATCCATCATGTGAAGCATCCTCCTGGCAGGAAAAGCCATTACATTTGTTTTCCTTATGCAGCTAAGTAGACATTAATATCTGTAATTACTATTTAAATGCAGACTGACTGATTCCTCTGTGCTCATGTCATCTGCAGACTGCTCTGAAATAATACTGACTTTATCTCATTCTTTTCTGTCAAAAGTAGTTCTGACCCTGGACAGTGCTTTCATTGATCTTATCCTTACCAAGGGCTGATTAAGGGCATGAATTTGTGGACGTGAGGAAATTCTTTTCATAGTCACAATTGTGTCTGGAGATTATGGGGGAATGGCTTTAAAATGAGAGTAGATTTAGATTGGATATTAGGAATAAATCCTTGCCTTTGAGGGTGCTGAGGTACTGGCAGAAGTTACACAGAGAAGCTGTGGTTGCCCCTTCCCTGGAAGTGTCCAAGGCCAGGTTGGATGGGGCTTGGAGCACCCTGGGACAGTGGAAGGTGTCCCTGCCCATGGCAGGGGGTGGGAAGCAGAGGATTTTTAAGGTTCCTTCCAACCTAAACCATTCTTAGAGTTTTTAATACATGTCAAGTACAGCCCTCTCCTCATGAGATTCTGCAGTTCAGATCCTAATTTATAAATTTTCTTATATTTGTGTAGCCAGAATTCTCATGAGTAAAATGTACAAAAGCTGGATGAGTTTGGTGAGCTGTCCATGGCTTTGTTTATGCTTTTGAAAAACTGATTCGATTAGAATTGCTTCTAGCAGAGAAAAGATGGGGGGAACCTGCTTCTTTACATTAGTTTCTCCAGTATATTGGAACTGAAGGTTTTCATGGGTCTGTCTTTTCTTTCTTTCTTTCTTTCTTTCTTTCTTTCTTTCTTTCTTTCTTTCTTTCTTTCTTTCTTTCTTTCTTTCTTTCTTTCTTTCTTTCTTTCTTTCTTTCTTTCTTTCTTTCTTTCTTTCTTTCTTTCTTTCTTTCTTTCTTTCTTTCTTTCTTTCTTTCTTTCTTTCTTTCTTTCTTTCTTTCTTTCTTTCTTTCTTTCTTTCTTTCTTTCTTTCTTTCTTTCTTTCTTTCTTTCTTTCTTTCTTTCTTTCTTTCTTTCTTTCTTTCTTTCTTTCTTTCTTTCTTTCTTTCTTTCTTTCTTTCTTTCTTTCTTTCTTTCTTTCTTTCTTTTCCTTCCTTCCTTCCGCCACTTCCGCCACTTCCGCCACTTCCTTCCTTCCGCCACTTCCTTCCTTCCTTCCGCCACTTCCTTCCTTCCAAATAGGAAATATTTTGCCTTCAATTCTGCCCTGAAGTTCTCCCTTTCTCTTTGAAAACATCCTTTTAAACCAACTTTTTCAGACCAATCTCCTGGCTTTTCTCAGAGAGTAGAGGACCCTTCTGTGTGTTTTCTGGTTAACTGTTCAATTATTACCCTGTTTTCCCATGGAAATGAAGCCTAGATGGTCTCACTCCTACTGTGCATTTCTGTATGTACACTGCCAATAACTTCTGACCTCATTAAACAAAATGATAGAAAAGCTGAAGCCTCATAGATAATTACATTTCATGAAGGCAGAAGACAGATCTTACAGGCACTGCCACTGAAGGAAAATAAACAAGCATAAATCTTGGCATAGATGGGAAAATCCACATGGGAGAGAGCCTTTTACAGATGCCCCAAGCACAAGAAAATCTTCAGTCATAGTTTAAACCTTGCTTAAAGCCAAAGCCAATCTACCACAAGACGCACATCCTCAGGCAAAGAAATTTAATTTATTCCCAAAATCCGTAAGTATATTTTGAGTCCATTCTGTGCAATATCTTAATTAGGTTTGTATGTGAGCTAAAAGGCAGTAACAAAGCTTGGGCCAGCAGATAATGCACTAAGTTTTTTTAGTTGATTTAATTCTGAATCTAGAAAGTATTTATAATTTGTTAGTAGTTATTTACTTGTTTGTGTGACTTCAAACACACAGAGATTCTTTTTCCAAATAACCTCAAATCTCTGGTCATTCACTTACCTTTAAAGTTAACAAGATTTGTGTACTCAGGGCTTAGCCAGAGGTTTATAGATCTCTACCAGCCACCCCTCTCAGCCTCTATAAAGCCATCTGTTAAATCTCTCCTTGGCCCTCTACCTCTGTTTAAGCCAGGACTATCTTTCCATCTGTCAGTAGGATGGCAGCAAAGGAAATTGCACTAAATTCTCACTGAAACATCCACCTGAAATTACCTCTTGCTTAGGAATTTGGAAATTACTGGGAAGTGAGTTTTCTCAGGAAAATCACATTTTTCTGGTCATTTAACTTTTCTTATTACTGACCTGTCAAAGGCAAAACAAGGGGCTGGACTGACCTATGGTGCTTTAATGGTCTTTGTATTTAATTTCTGCACCATCTGCAGATGGTAAGGTTTTCTGTGGAGCTCTTTGTGGAACAAAGTCTCAGCCCCAGACCTTAAGAAGGGTTTTTCCCACTGTTGGTGCAGATAAGAATTCCCCAAGGTAAGCAGTGGAAAAACAAAGCTTGCTGTGTTGTTTCCTGTAGAAAATAGAGAATAATTGCTGAATAATATGTTTTCCCATTTTCCTAGTCATGTACAATTTCCATGATTTTTTTTTCCTTTTTTGAGGGGTCTTGCACTGCTGCTTATTACCCATAAAAGGTTGCCCAGTTTCTTTGGCACAGTGCAAATTACTGTGTTTGTTTTTTTTTTTCATTCAGCTTCTTTGATGCAGTTTTTTTCTTGCTCAATTTAGGGATCAGTTATTCTTTCTCCTGTTGGGATTTGCTTTTCTCATCTATGAATTACTAAATTTATTTATGTGGTAGTGTCAAAGAATTCACAAATACAAAGCTTGTTAAGATTTGTGTGTGTGTATGTGTCCCTTTCCTTTAGGTCAGGATAATAATGATGATTATTGATGGTGCTTCCCCAGAGCAGGACTATAATCGGGCACAGCCCCCTTCAAAGGGAGCACCAGACTGCAGAGAAAAAGATAAACTATGCACACCCTAACTCAGTGACCTTCCTTTCTTCTGCAAAAACTACCAGTTTAAGAAAAATCTCCACAGTCATAAATCACCATCACTCACCGCTGTTTGGAAAGAGCTGGATGATTTTGGTACATTTATCATGGTTTAAGGAATTTTGACATGTTGTTCTCCTCTGAATGTTAAAAGTTCTTTTCTTTGTGGTTGTTTCCTTCCACCACACGCACACATTGCAGGTGGTTGCTCAGAAAAGTCACAATATCAATTGTCAGAGGGGAGAGGAGGCACATTGTCCATGCTCCTTGAAGATGAAAACATTGAAGGAATTTGACCTTGACTGGAGGAGCTTCCGTGGAAGATTAGAAAAATAACAGCTCTCTAAACAGATGCCAGGTCATAATTACCATTAATGGCTACCTCATGCGTCATTCCAGGCACCTCACAACAAAAAATGTTATCTTTTGACAAAGCTGTTGGCAACCACAAGTGGAAAAAAAATAAGGCTTTACCTATTATTTTCTAGCTCTTTTTTTTACAGACTGAGAGTTACTTAACTTGACTGTAAGTAAATAACCCATTGAAGACAGGTAAGTAGTCCAAAAGTGAGAAAAAATGTTTATATACTATGAAACTATCTGTGGGTAGTAAGATTTATAACTAGAATGGATTAAAAAAATGAGATTTCTGCAGTACTGAGCATTTTTAATGGTTTTTTCTGCCTCAGTGTTGGACTTAAAAAACACAAGCAATATTTGTTTAAAAATGGAAATCACAAAAAGTGCAGGTCATAATTACTAATTTGATTATTCTTTTTTTTAATATATTAAAAAATCTCTGCTGTCAGATATAAACATTTTGATTAGGTTTTTTATTCATTAAATTGAAAGTAAATTCTTCTAACCTTTTTGATTTTACCTGAACCTATTTACAAACATTTCCTCTTACACCTCATGAATGGTAAACCATAAGTCCCTGTCACTAAAAGTGTTTATGGAATATCAGGTTTCAGAAATTGCTCCAGGAGCCATTTAAAAATTTCTCCAGGAGCAGAGAGAAAAGTATTGGCCTGTTCCTCTACAGAGTCATCTTGCAAGGAGTACTTTGAACGTGGATCTCACAGCTCTGGCAGTCAGGATGATTTTGGAATGCAGCTGGGGCAAAGAGAGGAATATCAGAGTGGGATGGGGAGTGCTCTCATTTTGGTTGTTTCAATTTCACATCTCGCACTTTGGCTGCAGCAGCACAGCATCCGGTGCTGTCTAAAGTGTGGAAATTTCAGGAGATCTCTGTATGGAGCTTCCAAAACTCAAGGAGATCTGGTCATCACAGCCAAAGGTGCTCAAGGCAGGTCTTTGACCTTTAGCTTTAGTGGAAGTTGCTCTTGCCCGTGGCAGCAGGGTGGAACCTGGATGATCTTTAAGGTCACTTTCAACTCAAACCATTCTATGGTTTTTCATGTGAAAGAGCTTCATTTATTTAAAAAACATCTCAGAATTAAGGAAAGTGACAATTCCAACAAGGTTTCTTTATATGGAGACAAATATTTGAAATTCATTATGAACATCTTTTCTACTATTGCTTTCTGTCTGCACTCTGCTGTCACTATAGCACAGAAAAAAAAATCATTTAATTGGAAAAAAATCCTCTGTTTTAACATGGAATACCTGTTTTGAAGATTTAACTATATTTTGTTATTTCACAGTTTTCTTGTGTTGAAACAAAAATAAACTTAGTTTATTACATCCCCCTAGACCTGACACCTTTGAAAAACAAACTGATTCTACAAAAACAATCAGAGAACATCAGTTTTTCAGCCTTACTTGGAATTACTCTCTTCTTCTCACATCACAATTACTTTTGATGAAAATTTCTGGATGGAGATTGATAAATAAATGATATCTGGCTGAAATATTCACTGTGGAGCCTGTCTAAGCACAGGCTCTTCAGGGAAAAGCCTTAGGATGAAATATAGCTGCATATTTACAGCAGTGATGGAGTGAGCCCCTTAAGGTCTGAAGTACATCTGTGAGCCAGATCAGAGGTGGAGAAGGTTTATCTCTGTCATTCAGTGCAGCTCCACACAAGGCAAGGGCTGAGCTGGCTCAGGGGGGTCAGGACTAGAGGAGGATTCTCTGGTCCATGTCCAAGTTAAATCATTTCCCTGAGCCCTCTTTTTCTCTGTCCCCTTTCCATTCTGCCCTAGAAAAACTTCCAATGGAGTGAGATAACAAAATAAAAGCATATTTCTGCATTATGAAAAATACTTTTTTTCCTTAAAAATAACTTAGAACAGACAGATAAAGCCCAGAATTACATCAGCAGTGCAGCCTGAGAGTCACCATATGTGTTGATCACGAGAAACCAAGGGGTGAAACTGCACCACTCACAGTAAGTGCCTCCAAGAAGAAGGATGAACAAGGTGTTTCCATGAGGGATGAAAGCTCATGGGGTCAGAATTCACAAAATTTCTTTTTCGTGCATGAGGCTCAAAGCCGCCTTCAGTCAATGCCACCTCTGCAGACAGAAACACTTCTGAGAGCAGACAGACAAATTTTTAGGAGTATGAATATATTGACTCATTAAGGTTTGGTCTAAAGACATGCAGAAGTCTGTAAATTACCAACAGTTTGAAAGAAAAAAAATTATAATAAAACATCATCAGCCAAAAGCAATATCACCACTGTAACAACAAACACTAGATTAAATAGAAAATAGAACTGAGAAATCATTAAGCGTTGTGAAAACAAATCCACTGGATAAAAATGAACTCTTAGCATTACAGACAATAATTATCACTCTTCTCTAATGCTCTGATTCCCTGACTTGACCCTCTTGCTTTTGTCAGGCTCAAGGAAAGTCTAAGACCAAAATCCACATTTTGATTGAGTTGCTCAAGTGAACAGAAAATATTCATATCAAGGAAATAAGGTGAAATCAATGGCATGCTGAGAAGCAAAGACAATAGAAGCTATCAAAATCCAAACATTAATTTGGTTTTGAAAAGAAAAATAATTTTGAATTTGCATAATCTTGAACTAGAATGACTATATCTTAGAGAAATTGATTAAATTTGCCTGCAAATTTTCCTGTTTCTATTGTTACAATTGTGGAAAAAGGCCAAGCAAAGTATTTCTTAGGTAATTCATTAAAAGGATTTAACTTCTTCATATCTGCAAACTGCATTTAACAGCTTTTGATTTTTTCAAATTTCTTTGTAACTCAAAATTATTTGATCCAAATATGGACTAATAGGCTCTGGCAGACTTCTCAGAAACCAGTAATGACCTTGAATTTAGTAAATTTACTTATTTCATTGTGCATTTGGTCAACACACATTCTTTGGCAGTGCTTATGATGACCATGAAACTTTCAAGTTTGCTTTGCAAATATTTCCTGTCTAAATGGACAGGCATAAAATGTGAGATGGGCCAGGGTAGGCACAGCAAGTGTTGATATCTCTATATAATCTAATTCCTGTGATTGATTTATTATATCAAAAAGTAAGCATGGAAACTTCTCTCTGCTTGGTGTGCTGTCCAGGATGCAGAAGAATAAAAATCTGCCCTGGTGCCTACTCCAAATACAAAAGGAGTGAAAATGCAGTCACAAATATGGTAAGTGACCCCAAGAAGCTGACTGCAGAACATTTTATGTAGATCTAGGTAAAAAAGAGAATCTTCAGGAGGATTTGAAGTACAGTTCAGGGTTTTTTTGGTTGCTTAATGATAACACCTTCATATGAGCAATGAAACTGCAGAGAAACTGTTGAAAATTAGGCAATAAGGGTAGGAAAGCCATCATCAGGGGGCAGCAGATTAGGGATTGGACATGTCAGTAGCACAAAGGAGGTGACAGGCACTAAAAGTGAGCTAAAGCAGTTTCTTTCTGGCTCCCTGATTAACGTTGTCCAAAATCTTTACCTTTTCCCCTCATTACTCCAATGCACGGCAGTGCAGGCACCCCAGCAGAGCCTGCAGGAGGTGAGGCGGGCAGGGAATGCTCAAGATGTCTGTCAGTGAGCTGAGACCAGGCCACTCAGGGCACAGGGTGGTGAACAAACCCCTGGACTCACTTTATCCTTCTCCAGTTGAAAAATACCAGATTTCATATCCACCCAGGCCTGAATGTAAGAATCCTGATAGTCTGCAAAGGGTAACAGAGCAGGGGGATGTGGTGGAGTCACAACATCAGAAATTCATTAGGGTTGATATTTTTATCGTTATCCTGCGTCAACACTTCATCATTAATCATGGTCCCCATTCCTGCAGACTCACTAGCTGCAGAAATCCAAACAAAGACAATGTGCAGGCACTTCCCCAAGCAAATTAACATACAAGCCACAAAAGGTGGGTGCAGCAGGATCATAGACTCATGGAAAGGTTTGGGTTGGAAGGGACATTAAAGATGATTTCATTCCAACTTTCTGTCATGGGAAGGGACACCTTCCAGTAGACCAGGCTGCTCAAAGCCTCATCCAGCCTGGCCTTGAACACTTTCAGGGATGGGGCAGCCACAGCTTCTCTGGGCAACATTTCTTGTGCCTCACCATCCTCACAGTAAAGAATTTCTTCCTAATATCCGTAGAAGTGAGGAAGGAATATCCCTGGTTTTTCCAAATTCACTCCTCAGTAGCCTCACTGCCATCATCCAATTGTGAATCAAAAGGATTAGAAAAGAAGAGCAAGGTGGCTCCATGGTTATTTTACAGACATCTCCCTCCAAGGGTGAGACATTTGGAAGCAGATACAAAGCTGCCTTCAAGGAACCTAAAAATCAGCCAGCAAAAGCATCATTGGCCTCATGGTTTCAAGGAAAGAAGCTTTCTGACAGCCTGATGGGTTTGGCATAGTCTTTACAGGTTTTGGAAACAAACCCAAGGCTCATTCACAGGCATGTGAAGAAAACACTAGGTGTCATAGAGATAATTATTTAATTGCTCCAGTGTCTCTTTGGTCCAATGGGGATAATGTTATTTTCCTCAGAGGAAAGCTGTGAGTGGGACACATAACACTAACAAACAGAATATGGATATTGGGAAAAAATACCTTTTCTTAAAGAGTGATTAAGTATTGGGTAAGTCTCCTCAGGGAACTGGTAGAGTCGCCATCCCTGGAAGTGCTCAAAAACTGAGGAGACATGACATTTTGCAATATTATGGGCATGTTGTTATTCAGTCAAAGGTTGGATTTGATGATTTTAGATGTATTTTCCAACCTTAATGATTTTATTATTCTATGAAATCTTCATATTTTGTAGCAATTTACTTGAAAATTTTGTCACCTATGCATATTAAATCAGGTAGGTTCTTTGGGGGTGGACACTGCAATTCATGGAAAAAATCTTCAGGAGAAACACAGCACCACTTGGAAGGACAAAAGAAAATAGGGAGGAGGGAAAGGGGAGAAGGTTTTGGAGCTGATAGTACAAGTGGAAAGGGCTGGAAGGTGCAGCTATAAATGGCTCTCTAACTACAGAACAGTTTAGTTTTACAAGCACAGAGTCCTCTTCTGTTATTACCCAGCACAGAGTATGTGATGGAGTAAACGTTCAGTAAAGATTTGGCAGCCTGGCCTCTCACAAAAAATATGACAGGGTCACAGGTTTCTTTGCTTTGTTTCAATAATTGGATTTTCTGGGCTCCAAGTAACTGGATTTTCTGAGGTGCTAGGAACAGACACAGGGGTGGAGGAAGCAGCATAACAATTTCAATGGAGTCATCGTTACTGTGCCCATGGAAATCCAGATCTGCATCTCACAAAGAAAGCTCAAAGGCATTTCACAACTTGCACAATTCCATGCCTAACAGGAGCTAATCTCAGCAGCACCACCAAACTTTGCATTTGGAGGGTTATTTTTATTTTAATTTGTCTCCCGAGGCAGCCTCATTTGAGCTCAGTTTTAAGGACAAAGCGGAGGACTTTAAAAGCATATTTAAGCCCACGACTGCAATACCTGCTACTACCTAAACCTCAAGTATTTAATGGTTCCTAAAAAATATATTGCCTTGTTAACGCCTGCAGCAAAGCACGCAGTTTATGGGAGTGAGCAGTAATGCCCCTTTAGCCATCTGGCCAGCCAGAGTACAATGGGGTGTTTGATCACAGCCATTTCCATGTCTGCAGGAGATGGCTGCCATAAAAAGAACAAACAAGCACATTTACAGGGGGGTGCAGTTGGATACTGAGCAAGGAACCATAAGAAATTTAATGTAAAT
Organism: Melospiza melodia melodia; assembly: GCF_035770615.1. Taxonomy (NCBI): domain Eukaryota; kingdom Metazoa; phylum Chordata; class Aves; order Passeriformes; family Passerellidae; genus Melospiza; species Melospiza melodia. The sequence continues at coordinate 170,165,946 of NC_086194.1, read as the reverse complement.
CTCTGTGGCCCAATCACAGACAACTCCATTGCTCCCAAAGTCAAATGGAGCCTGATGCCTTCACTTATGCAAATGGATATTCCCACCCGTAATGAAAGTGCCTGAAGAACCTTGAGGGTCTCTGCCACCATCATTTTCACTTATTGAGGCAATTCTTGGAAGACTTTTAACTTGGGAAAAAAGTCACCAGAAGTCATGGAAATATCACCAAAGCAGCATGTATGGTGGAACTGATCACCCTGCACTTACTCCATGGTCCTACATGTTTGATGGAAAGATTTCAGTGTATTTTGAATTAAAGACATAATTACTAAGTCAAAATAAAGCTATTCCAGGGCATAGGTGGGTTGGAGCAACCACCAGATCTAGAAAGGATCTGAGCCTTCAGCAAGATAAGATTAGATATTATGAAAAATATCTTTATAGTGAGAGTGGTGAGGCACTAGCAGAGGTTGACCTGGAAGGTTGTGGACTCCCCATCCCTGGAAGTGTTTGAGGCCAGGCTGAATGGAGCTTGGAGCAACCTGGTCTGGAGGAAGGTGTCCCTGCCCATGGCAGAGGGTTGGAACTGGACGATCTTTAAGATCCTATCGAGCCCAAATTATTATGTGATTGTATGAACACAGAGAAGGTCTTCAGCACAGTGATGGGGCTGGAGCTGAAATTTCAGCAGGGTCAGGTCTAACCTTTCTATCACTTTGTGTATTATGAATGTCACAATTCCCATCCAAGTCACGTTTCACAAAACCACTTTATTTCAAGACATACTGAACTGCTGTCTCCTTCCCTGAGCATGAAAATCACATAATATGATTTCATTCCTCTGCCTGTTTGTGCACCGGTCACACAAAAATTTGTGAGACTACAAACAGGCTTTTCAGGCTTTTAAACACGCAAATATAAACTGCTATTAAGGGTGCATCACATTTCCTTGCTTAGTGCCTGGCTCATAAAATGTAATAGCTCCACAGTCTTTCCAACATTCAAAGCAAAGTTTTTCCCTTAAGCCCTAAAGGGAAAGAGAAATTTATGTCACCTAATCTCAGCTATCTAAAAATTAGCCACGTAATCTAAGATAGTCATCTGTGTTTTAGCTGATGCAAGGAATGGAGCATCTTCAGGGCACCATTCCTGCAATCGTAAACCAGGATGAGAATCAGCTCCAGGGGAAAGGCCTAAATGGAGATGTTTTCCTGTGCAGTGGGCTCATTTAACTCTGGAGGGGTCTGTGGCAAATTTAGTTCCCCAATCATGGGAACTTACTGGTGTTCCAGGCATTACATGACATCCCACACAGCTTTCAGAAGGGTGTGATCTCCTCTGATCAAGTCATATTTCCCAGCCCATGTGTCACCATAGGGCACCTGAATGGCACCAGAGGTCCATGCTCAGGGAACTGAATAATTCACCAATGTCCTGGTCAGCAGAACAGCTTTTCCTATTTCATTAACTGCACTAATACTATTTGTTTATAATACTCATTGTTTATAATACTCATTGTTTGTAATACCCATTGCTTATAATGAGATTTCAGACATTTTATTTGTCATCACTTATTTAATCAGGGGGCTGAATCCTTCCCCAGTGTTCCTGATGTGCATGAATAGGTCTGGCTGTGGAAGTACATTTCTCTTTTTGCAGAGCATAAAGACATCCCAGACAAAGAACTTTGACTAAACTCCTAATTTCTTCAGAGCTAAACCATAGCAGGCATAAATTTGAACAAAGGTGCTCATGGTTTTGATGTTCAGGTTTGGAAGTAGAGGATCTTTAATGTCTTTTCCAAACCATTCTGTGATTCTAGGAAGATTTTGGCTTCAATTAACCAAACAAAATATTAAAAAGAACAGTAATGTAATAAAAGATTCTGCTGTTCCAAAAGCAATCTTTTCTTCCTTAAAGCTGTTTAGTTCTCTGTCAACAACTTCCAGCTGGTAATCTCATAGCATTTCATTCATGGACTTTGATGAAAATCTCCAAAAATTTTTTGCACATAAAGGCAAAGCTTCACCATGAGCAGAATCTACCACAGGACAAATGAGCAGGAGTCCAAAATTTACATCTTCAGATGCCAACATTGTAAATCGTAGAAGCAACATAAAGAGTGGAATTGGATATGCAACTGAGTGTAACATTATGGCACCAGCATAAATCAGAACATAAACATTATGAAACAAAATATTGCTGCTTTGCTGCTTGAAATAAGTTGTGGGTTTCACTCAGCTTATGCTTTAAACAGTGACTACAGCAGAAATGACAAGTGTAGAAAACAGAATAGAAAGATGAATTGAAGCTCTAATTTATGTTTTTTCAGATATAATTTTCCAGGAACAGAACCTGGCTGCCTGTAAAGCAACTGCATCCCCTGACCCCAGAACAAATTACATTTAGTTCAAGTTATGGTTATGCGGGAAGACTATTTGTGACTAAAAGTGCTTGTCTTGGAACTGATGTTGAGTTAACCAAAAGAAATTACTAATTTTAAGGTCAAGGCAATCTTTCACTCCTTAAGGTCAACACAATCTTTCACTATTGAATAGAGTAATCTAAAACTGAGTTTCAATTTTGACATACTGAGCTCAGTAGTTTGATTTATCTCTTGCTTACAAACGCAAACAATATTTGGTCACTGACTTCTCATGCAACATCATTCCAATATCTGCTGACCATTTGAAATCTAAACTCATAATTGAAGTTTGGGGTTTTTTCAGTCTCAGGCTGCTAGTTAACAGCATTTTGCAGCTGCAGTAAAAAGTAAATTTTATCACCTCTTCCAAATAAAAATGCCTCTACAAATATTTATTTGCATCCTCCACAATAAGGTGCAGCTGAGAAACAACAAGCTACCAACACTTATGTTGGTTTTGAGCTCCTGAGGGATAAGTTTTCTGTATTGGGAAACTATGTTTTTATCTCTGCTCTACACAATTTTTCAGTTTGGAAACATAAAATCCAGTGTCTCCTTCAGGACACGATTTGGGAAAGACATCAGCTCCTGAAAGTTTATGTTTTTAGACAGTCACTCAGCCTATTCTAGTCCTGATATCTCACACATTATTTTATCTCAGGTTATCTCCTGCAGGACTGTAATAGGTCTATATTTCATAAAACACAAAGTTTGATTTCTGTAGTGACTGATGCCACTATTTATTGTCCATTTGTGAGATGATTCTTCTCCTTGAGCTTTAGAGCCGTAATCAGAATGAAGGAATGCTCCTTGTTGAAAATATTATCTGCCAATAAATGCACTTTTAGGATGGCCCAAAAGGATACATTTAGCAGTAGAGTAATTTATAGAAGTGGCAATAAATGGCAAATGACAAAAAATAAAAAAGTTCAGTTTTTGTCTGGGTCAAATTTCCCAGGACTAAAGACAGCATTAAATGGGGTAAGAACAACAACAAAAAAATGTCGATAGACTTGGATGTTCTCATGTATCAATATTTTTTGTTGTTCATGCTGAAAAAAAAGAAATAATTGTCCAAACAATTTTCACCCTCTCTGCCCTTCCCATTATTGAAGTGGCCACCATTAGAAATCTCAGCACAAGCAGGACCTCAACCCACTACTGGTGTCTGGATGGACATGGTCTCTTGTTGGTATCAGCTACTTTTTTATAGAGTATTTTTATGATCTCTAGAACATATATTTTGTCCCTAGATACTTCAGATCTTTCACAAAGAAAGAACTCTTTCAGGCTCTTGAGTGACTTTATTTAACACCAGATTTATCAGCCAGAAAATTCTTTCAAGGCAGTTTGGTAGATTAGAGCAGTTCCACTGTGAAGAGGTGCCTGAATGGAGCAATTTGAGATCCAAATTAATAGGTCCTAATTAATAGCAGCTTAAATCTGAGAAAAATTGATCATTTGTACATCATTTGCTCTTCCTGGGGTTATTATCTTACATCATGTCTGCATTAAGTACTTAACTGGTCCATTATTTCATCAACACACTCAGTTCCAGCCATTACCAGCAAATGTGGTCAGTTCATGGAACAGATCTTTAAGTAGAAGAGTTGGACATTTCTTAGTCTGTAAATCCCTTCAAACATGGGTGTCCCATGAGTATTTCAAAAGAATGAGACCATCTAGCTCATTAGTCTAATAATTAACACCTTACAAGAGACATTCTGCAGCTCTCTGGTATTCTAGAAGTACAGCTGAAAGGAGAAATTGTATTTCTGAGGCATTTATGTCACTTCTTTGACCAATATCAAACAGACTGAGTGCAACTGGATGGTTTTGAGTCTGCACAAATTCATTACAGATAACAGGCATACTTTTTTCTCTTAATTGAAAGAATTCTGTATGCAGATCACAGTATCTGAATTAACTCCTCAGCAATATTGTGAAGGTGGGGTGTTCATGCTGTACTCAGGAATTTCTCCTCTACACATAAAAAATATTCATCCCTGAAGAAATCAGCATTGTACCATGAAAATTACATGAAATGAAAAAAAATGGAACACTCAGTCCAGTAACAGAGAGAGCCAGGGAGAAACCCCACATGAGGGAAGGAGACACCTAAGTTCAGGTGTGTGAAGGAAGGTCCCTGTAGAGTTGTGATCCAGCCACCTAAATGCAAAAATCTGGAGTCATCAGGTTCCACCTGGAGCTCTGTGTCCAGCTCTGGGACTCGCAGCACAAGGACATGGACCTATTGGGGAAAATCCACAGGAGGCCATGAAGGTTCTCTGGGGGCTGGAACACCTCTAATATGGAGAGAGGCTGGGACAGCTGGGGATGTTCAGCCTGGAGAAGAAAATGCTCCAGAGAGACCTCAGAGCTCTTTCCAGTGCCTTTGAGAGAACTGGAGAAAGACTTTTTCTAAGGGTAAATGGTGATAAAGGGGGAATAAAATTAAGCTGACAAGAGAGTAGATTTAGATTAGATATTAGGATAAAAGTCTTTATGATAAGCATGGTGAGGCCCTGGCATGGGTTACCCAGAGAAGCTGTGGACTCCTGACCCCTGGAAGTGTCCAAGGCCAGGTTGGATAGGGCTTGGAGCAACCTGGTCTGATAGAAGGTGTCCCTGCCCATGGAATGAGATGATCTTGAAGGTCCCTTTTAATCCAAATCATTCTGTGAGTCTGGGATTCTATTTGAGTTGTAATAAGATAGCCTAAACACTGATCTAGTGCTGGCAGACATCTCACAGGACACACAAGAGGCAGAAGCCCTTCTGAAGTTTCCAGTGGCCAGAAAGGAGATAATAAAAACAACTCAACTGGTACTGGATGCCCACAGGAGTAAGTGATTCCTGTATTTGCCATCTGAACTCTCTTCATAGTTAGTGGAGATCTGAAGCTGCCCCAGTTCACATGGGTAACGAACACAACATGGATTTGGGGCTGACAGTCAAAATATTGGACAAAGGGAAAGTCAGACTTTTCTGGAGTTTACCTTGCAAAAGCCCAAACAACACCCAATACTTATATTTCAACAACTGAATCCTGCTCCTCTCTTTGATTTTTCATTGCACAGAAGATACAAAGAGTTTTCCAATTCCTCAAAATAAATACCTCCTAGAAACAACAAATATTTCTTAAGCAAACCCTGGAAAACAGCAGGCTGAGGAGTTACCAATGGATCCAGATAAAGAAAATGTTTGAAACGTGGCAGAAAAAAAAAAGATCATTTGCCAAACTGGCATTTGTACACACAAACAAGAAGCACTTTGATCCCATCCATGTTTGTCAGCTGCACCAAGCCGCCAGAACAGTCAGGGGCTCCTTTACAAAAGAATTCCATAGTAAGACATAGATGGCTGTGACCTCAAAGAACTGCTGAGCACTTAAGGCAGCAAGTTGTACACCTGAAGTATTTGGTAATGAGGCTTCTACAGAGATACAATTTTAGATGCTCAAGCTGAAAACAGCATAGACATTTTCCAAAAAAACCTGGCCTGGACCACTGCCAAAAGCTGCTCCAAAACTGACTCTAACTTCCATTTGCTCTTGTGATAAATAGGATGGTTTAATGGAAACACTGTACACAAAACTGTACTGCTAGGTAATTACCTTGATTGAAACAAGTGTTTTTCCACTGAAAGCAAAATTCCCCTGGAATTAAAGGAAGCCTCAACAAGAACGAGACCTCTGTGGAGATGCAGTCATATAAACAAGTTTGTGTGCTAATTATTTTCCAGTGGTTCTCTTAATGAGTCACTTGCTAGAGTCCACTGGTCACAAAGATTATTATTTTAATGATGATTCATAGGATTTGGGTACACATTGCAAACACCAAGTGCTGCACCAGTTGCTATGGGAGGAAAATGTGTGTGGTTTGTTCCTCAAATAGCAGAGTAAATAATTGCATGACAGCTTGTTCCTCCTCCAGAGGGTCTCCCAGTGTTGGAAATGGTCTGCAGGGAGCTTGCCACATTCAACATTTCCACCCACTGCTTTTTCCTGAGCTTGCGGATAAAACCCTTAAACATTTATTTTCCCATGCAAAGCTCATTTTTTTAGCTTGTTTTTCCCAGCACTTGAGACTTGGAGCTTGATTCTGATCTCTGTTACCTTGGTGTAAATCAGGAGTAAATCTGGTTTTTTAAGGATAACAGTATTACCAGACTCTCCAGCTATAGAAAACAGCGGACAAAAAGCAAATCCTCTCTCTTCACACAGGGCAATGAGGAACAAGTTGGTATTTAAGACAGGTAAAAAATGCTCAGTATTAACAGGTTTGGATTTAGTCCTGACCCCCTTGAAAAGCGCATACATATTCTAGAAAAATCTCTGTGATTTTGGCCTGGGTGTTTTCTAAGTCTAAATTTTGGATGTATTTTTAAACGGAAAGTACTGAAATAAGACTACCATCCCTACAGCACCAGGAAGGAAACAGCACATAATGCAAAAGAATTTTAACAAGTATATATGAAGTTGAATTCCTGGTAGTTACCCCTCCTGAGAACCTGAAATTAGCAGTGAGCAAAGGAATAAAAAAGTGACATATTGAGCTGAAAATATGTTTTAAAGGGGAGGATGTTAAAGGGAAAAAGCAACAATGTGGGTTAATCTGATGGAGGTGGGTTTTCTCACCACCAGGGATTGATAAACCTGCCAAGGAAGGTAGCTCTGCTTAACAGTTCACTTCACTGAGGCTCTTTAGCATCTGCTTTATCTGAAGACTCTTTATTCTAAATAAATGATACTTCTCCATACGGCAGCTATTTGCTCACAGATTGCAAAGCTCATTGCCCCAAAAGAAGCAGAACAGCAAGGCTGAAAGCTAAATCAGACTTGATGCAGCTATAATTGGTATTAGGGAACTACAGAGGGGAAAACCTTTCCAGGAGGGAAGATAGAGATGACGCCAACCCCCTTCACACGGTAGGCTGCAGCCCAGAACCAGAAATAAAGGATCGCTGAATGGGACAAGGGAGAGCAAAAATCCCTCCCTGGGAAATAGATGTTATGGCAGCATCCTAAACCCTTGAGGTGGTTCCCGTGAGCTGTACAAGCTTTTAGCAGGTTATTAAATCTCTGTAAGGCTCATGTTCACAGGCCATTGATCATCCTAAAATTAGTGGAGTGCAGCTGAGATTTTCTCCTGCCTGCCAGGTACCCAACTCCTCGGGAAGGACAGTTCTGCTGTGGGAAGATCAGAACCTGGACAGAGAAACCCAAACCTGAGCTTGTTTGGGCTGGGCTAGGGTTAATTTTTTTCACAGCAGATAGTATGGAGCTGTGTTGTGATGGTGTTCACAGGGGCCTTAGGATGAGGGAAGAGACAAGAATGTTGACTCCATGTTTCAGAAGGCTTGATTTAATATTTTCTTATATATATTATATTAAAACTATACTAAAAGAATAGAAGAAAGGATTTCATCAGAAGGCTAGCTAAGGATAGAAAAGGAATGAATAACAAAGGCTTGTGACTGACCAAGACAGTCTGGATAGCTGGACTGTGATTGACCATTAATTAGAAACAGCCACATGAGACCAATCACAGATGCACCTGTTGCATTCCACAGCAGCAGATAACCATTGTTTACATTTTGTTCCTGAGGCCTCCCAGCTTCTCAGGAGAAAAAATCCTAAGGAAAGGATTTTTCAGAAAATATCATGGCTACACTGTGTTAGGGATTTTTGATGACAGTTTTGATAAGACAGAGTTGGTTTTGCTCTTGAGCACAGGGTCAAGGCCTTTTCTGCTCCTCACCCCACTGGTGAGTGGGCTGGGGGTGCACAGGGAGCTGGGAGCTGACCCTGAGTGACTCAGGGGATATTCCAGACCACACTGCACCATGTTGGACTGTAAATCTAGGGGAGAAGCAGGATGGGGGCATGCTTGGAGTGATGGAATTTGTCTTCCCAAGTCACTGCTATGTGTGATGGATCCCAGATGGGGATGGCTGAACACCTGCCTGCCCAGGGGAAGCAGTGAATTAATTCCCTGTTTTTCTTTGCTTGCACTTGCTTTTGCTTTACCTATTAAACTGTCTTTGTGTCAACCTATGAGTTTTCCCACTTTTCATCCAGCTCTTTTTCCCACCCCTCCAGCAGGGAATGAGCGAGTGGCTGTGTGTGGCTGCGTTGCTGCCTGGGGTTAATCTACAACAGCCCTTCTTGGCACCCAACACAGGACTTGGAGGGTTCCAGATAGCAACAGCCTTGATTGGCATATGCTGGATCGAGCTGTTATTGCTGTTTAGCTGTTAATTGACAGCTCCTGTGCTTGTCATGGGACTCGTTTGCCTGTCTCTTTGAGCCCAGTCCTCATTAGTGGCTGCTCTTTTCTTCCACTGCTCGCTGTGTTGCTGCTCTGCTCCTCATCTGACTGTGCTGGCAATGCTCTGATAACAGCAGCAGGGAGTGGATAACAGGCCTGATAAGAGGCAGGTGGCCATGGAGTCACTGCTGTTCCTGTGCTGCTTCACTGGACAGGCTGGAGCTCCAGCATGAACTGGAGTTGGAGGGACAGTGACCTGTGGAGGAGTCAAAGGGACAGGGACCTTTGGGATGAGTCCACATGAGAGTAGAACACCCTGAAATGTCCATGGCCATGAATCAGATCAACCAGAGCAGGTACATCTCAAAGTGGCTGTGGCTATGTCTGTGCTGCAGGCGTCCATCTGAAGGGTTTGAGGCCCCAGACCAAGTCCATACTGCATCACACAGACCTTGGAACATCAGTGGGTGTGCACAAGGACAGGCTGGGGGCAAAGCAGAAAGAAATAAGAAACAGGAAAAAAATATGTGGTTTAAGATTATAATGTAAAAAAATAAAATACAATTGGATTCTGCATTGTTTTCCAAACACTGATGATTAGAAGGTTGGACCTCACAGGTTTTGGAGATATTTTTGGAGCACACATGAAAATTCAGGAGAAGTACTCTACCAGGGTTTGCACTGACTTTGGCAGTGAGCTCTGCATGGGTAGGACATAAACAGTTTTCAGACCTGCCGCTGGTTTTGCATCCTAACAAACATTGAGGACAAGATGTGTGAGATTGACAGTTACAGAATCAGGGAAAGAGACCACACTGCAACAAATGAAAGTAAAGAACCATCTGCTGCTATGGCTTGAGCAGCAAAAATGTTTTCACAGCTCTGAAGGGGAGAGGGGGAGGCAGAGCCGTGGTAGGAACCCAAAACACCACAGTGAGAACATACACAGAGGAGGAGAGAGGCAGAAAATGTTGCAGTGCTTCATTTGGCATCCGCTGAGACATCATTGTAAGGAATTAAAATATTTAAAAAGAAAAAAATTGAAAATAAACTGATGCCTGCAATGCCAGAAAGTAAACAACAGCGGCTTTTCATCCTGATCCAAACATGGACTCCCACCAGCTGAGTCAACAAGAACCAGTACAGAGACACCATTCAGACAGTGCCCAGCATGTGGTTGGGACCCACAGCCTCCCATCAGGCAGAAGGAGCCAAAATGAAGCTCCAGGTGGTAACTGAAGTAGACTGAGATGTTCAAGACCTTGCCCTTTGCATCTCTGAGCTCTTCAGCAGCATGGCAGTGCCCAAAAGACCCAAGGAAAAACAAGGAGCAGCAGCTACAAGAAGGTGAAAACAGTGGCCACCACAAAACAGCCGTTGAGTTCAGCATCTCCACAGGGTTTTAGACAGCTTTTCACTCATAAAAGTGAAAGCTGGTTCTTTCTCAACACCAGGCCAGGAGGAGACATCTTGTGAGGAAAAGATACTTGGCCAAGGAAGAATTTAGCTTAATAGCAAAGACACAGGCAGCCACCCAAAGTTTGTATTTGCTTAGGTCTGTTGTTGATCAGAGTGGCACAAGGTTTGTGATCTCTGGAAATAATAACAGGATAATAACATTTTTAAAAACATAAATTTTTAGCCTGCCTCTGACATCTCATGGAAATAATCCAACCATTGCCCTGAGTTAGAAAATAATTATTCTAACTTGCTTAGCTATGTTCTGAGATAAATGACAACAGAGAGGACAGCTGAAAGAATCTCCAGTTTCTTCATCCTCTTGAACAATTCATAAATTTTTAAGGTTGGAAAATATCTCTGAGATCATCACCCAGTCCAGATTCCAACCCAGCACCGCACCACGTATCCCCTTGACCTCTGCTCTCCAGTGCCACATCCACACACTTTTGGAAAACTTCCAGGCATGGTGACTCCACTGCTTCCCTGGACAGGCTGTTCAGTGCTTGACAGCCCTTTCTGTGAAGAGATTTTTCCTTATCTCAAATCTAAATCTCCTCTGGTGCAACCGAAGGCCATTTTCTCTTGTCCTGTCCTTTTTTTAGATTTCCTGTAGAAATTATCCCAAGTGCCCACTTACAGAAATAAAACAAATGGGACACACTGTTAACAAAATCTGGGATAGCTTGGTGGTTTAGAGTCTCCAAAGCTGTGCAAAAATTCTGTAGGGTTTTCAGGACCTAAAACTGTGACTTGGGTGTTAAGGGTAGATGAAATTATTGTCTTCTTGAGGCACCTTTATTTCCACCAAACCTACAGGGAGACCAGACAGCTGACTTAGAAAAAGCTCTTAGCTTTTAGGCTGCTCAAATTGGGTGATATAACCACCTAACACACTCCCCAGCCATTTTATACATCCAGTTCTGCTGACAGCTGGGTCTGCTCTAAAGCACCACAGAAAAATGATACCACAGATCCTTGAAGAAAATAATGTCCCAGATAGTGATGGAAAGGAACACCATCTGTAACTCTGAATCTCAATTTTGTTCTCATTAGATCTTCATTATATCAGCCATCATTGTTGTGCAGAGACCTGAATCTATCCTCTCTATATTCACCTGCAAGCTATTTCCTTTAATTGCTGTGCACACAGAAAATCAAATGTATTCTAACAACGCTGATTCATTGGCTCAGCTGTTAAATGCAATTTGTGCATCTCTCTATACAGTTTATTTATCTATTTCCCATCCCTGCACCATCTGAATGCTTTCCAATCTTTACTGAAGTTAACCTTGCAAATATTTCCCCAGCTCCACAGGGCAGCTGTGGAAGAATAGCCAAAGTCTATTCCCTACAGAATTCTCCTTAAATGTTTAGCTTCCACTGAAAACACAAGTTTACAGACCAGCATCCTAGGGATATAAAAAACATCATGGACTAGCATCTGTCATACCAAGAGATGAACTCTTGGCATGGAAATGTCTCATGGGGGATCTCTGAAGTCAAATAAATAAATTGGGAATTTAGTCTGAATTGGACTTTGCCTAACTTAGCTGCTTATGTGACTGCCCTTCTGTAACTAGATCAAACTCTTTGGTTGCTTCATTAGTGGAGTGGAAAGAATATAATGAGCCTCTAATTGTGCTGCTGGGGAAAGAAAAAAAATTGTTGATAGTCATTGCTGAATACCTGTTGATTTCCTGGCATGTAGGAGAGCATTTTGCCGGGATCAGGCAGTGAGTTGTGCAAATCTTAGCAAGAGACTTTCTGTTACACACTGTGGCAATAATATCTTGCCCTTACGTAGGATTATTTGTCAGATTAATTTGAAGAGCCCCTGGGTAGCCCTGGGACTATTACATCATTTTTCTTCTTCTTTCAGAGATGTCTTCCATGTTTGTCCCCTTCCCTTTCCTCCCCAAAACATTCTATTTTTAGGCTGCCTCAGCCATAAAGTACACTAATGCAGCATTGCATTTCCATGTTCAGTTAGAGAGATTTGATGACACAGATTCCCATAATTCAACATCCAGCCATCAGTTTTTCCCATCCTCCCCACAGAATCAGAGAATCCTAGAATATCCTGAGTTGGAAGGAACCCACTAGGATCATCAAAGTCCAGCTCAAATCACAGGTCTGGCTAAAAAACATGAGACTTTAAATGAATGGTAAACACACTGGATTTCTGAGAGTTGGTTTTTCTTGTTTGCCATCTCATGTCTGAAATTTTTACATATTTAGAGTTTGGGCTGCTTGTGAGCCACTCTCTAAACCAGAAGTTTCATGGTGTGTTGCGTGAGCAGAGGAACCAGCAGAGCATTGTTTGTGCAGGTCCGGTTATGAGTTTTGAGGGCTGGGCTCTTCTGACAGTGTTCACTTTAGGAGGGACAGTCATGGAACTTCTCTGCTCAGTCTAACAGCTCAAGAACATCTCTACTCTTCCCCTTATTTTAATAAAATATCAGGAAATTAATATCTTTGAGACCTCTGTCCTTCCATCCACTGTGATACAGACACAGAAGTCATCTGGGTGAGCAGACAGCACAGAGCACACAGAGGAGACCTGATCACAATTTTACTTTTTTGGGGGGGAGCTTTGGCATTTAACATTAGTCTAGCACAACTGCAAAACCCAGTGATTCTGGGAGTTATGAATCAAGTGACATCAAGTTCTGTAGTTAGTTTTGACTCCAGAATCTTCCTGAGGTGAAAATGTGAAGTGAATCTCTGGAAACTTCAGAAGTAGCTGTAAGTGCATAACTATATACATTTTTGAAGATATATCCCTTTAAAGATCTGCTAATAGTCCAAAACAGCACAGTAAACAGAGTACCTATCTCTTGCTTTGATGTGTAAATCTTTCAGGTTGACAAGGAGAGGAAACTGCAGGTACCTGTAAACATATTAAAAAATGGTTTAAATGAAGCTTATTCAAGGTAGGCACAGTTTGGAACAAATTTCCCAAAGTTCTTTCAATCAGACCAATAAATGCATGGTACAAATGCACCAGATGGTGGAGCAACTGTAGAAAACAAAATTATTTGGCTTAAATCCCAGTGGGAGGGAACCAGACACGATCAGCAGAAAGAAGGAGGATTTTCAAGAAGCACAAGATGTAGTTTAGCTTGAAAGAGTGTTCAGGGTTTGCTGTAGAAGGTGTTGAGTTCTCTGTTCCTCCTTATTTTAGCACTTAAATATTCCTATTCAAAACCAACTGGGATATGAAGGTGACAGGGAGTTTTTCTGCTGACCTTTGCATAACAAAAGGATAGCTGATATAGGCAAAGGGAAAATAAAATGTAAGAGGAAATAAAAGCTTTCTCAGACAATGAACCACTTGCCACAGTGGAAGAGACTCTCACAAGACACCACTGAAGTAAGAACTGGGCAGATGTAAACCCCAGTTAAAATAATTTTTCATGGATAAGGAAAATAGCCAAAGTTTTGAGATGAAAACCAAAAACATAAAAAAGAACGTTAGCCTAAATAAAAGCCTGCAGGCTTCAAGTAAAACTACACTCTAGCTGCTCAGAAAAAACTCTGTGCCTGACCACAGAAGTCTTGTATCAACATACACTGAGGATTTTTTACACTTTCTTTGCTGTCAGGTTAACTGGAGACAGACAATGTTTTTGCTAGATCTTGAATTTGATCCAGGGTGACAATTAAAAGTCGTCCTCATCAGAGAAACCTATGACCTGCTAACTGAATCAAAATCCCAGATCAGAGAAGGGTTGTGGCACCAATGCATAAACCACACCATGACTGACATACTGAGTTTTCATCTACAGTCTCACACTTTTTCTCATCTCTGAACTATCTTAACATTAATTGAAGCCTTTTCTCTTTTTATCTTTCTGCCACAAAGCATGATCTGTTCTGATTTGCCTTGATGTGATGCTGTCAGCAAAAAGCAAAAAGAGGAGGATTTCCTCCTAGGAAGTGTCAGCAGAATTCTGTATCTCTCAGGGGAATAGGAAGAACACAGAGGCAAGTCTTGGCAGGGGAGAAGGAACAGCCACCTCTGCTGTCCCCGACGTCCGTGCTACCTGCAAGTGCCACTCTCTCTTATCTCTGTTGGTGGCACAAAGTCAAACACTTTCTCCAAAGATGTGCAGAGTCACGTGGGATGAATTCTGTCAGGACTGGTTCAGTTACTCTGGCTGGTGAATTGTCCTTTTCTGTGTCACAAAAAGAATGTGGACACCATGGAAATGAATGAGCTGCACTCCAGCCTGCAAAACTCTAAAAATTTAACTCCTTGTTATTGAGTTTGTGAGGGTCCCCAGGACAAGGTGAAGAGATGAGTCTGACTCCATGATCTCAGAAGGCTGATTTATTATTTTAAGATATTATATAATATCAAAAGAATGCTATACTAAAACTGCACTAAAGAATACAGAAAGGATACAGACAGAAGGTTTAACAAGATATTAATGAAAAACTCGTGACTGACTTGCCAGAGTCCTGACACAGGTGGACTGCGATTGGTCATTAAGTAAAAACAATTCACAGGAAAACAATCAAACATGCACCTGTTGGTAAACCACATCCCAAAGCAGCAACACAGGAGAAACAATCAGATAATTATTGTTTTCATTCTTTTCTGAGGCTTCTCAGCTTCCCAGGAGAAGAAATCTTGGTGAAGGGATTTTTCAGAAAATATGACAGTGACACCTTGTTAAATCAAACAAAGAATCATAGAACCATAGAAGATTTTGGGTTGGCATAGACCTTACAGATCATCTCATTCCAAACCCCCTGCCATGGGCAGGGACAGCTTCCACCATCCCAGATTGCTCCAGGTTCCATCCAACCTGATCTTGAGCACCTCCAGGGATCCAGGGCTAGGCACATCTTCTCTGGGAAACCTGTGCCAGGGCATCACCACCCTCACAGTAAATTTCTTCATAATATCTCAAAGTAATTTATGAGACTATTTATATTCTCTGCCTGCAATGTAAATGCCTGCATATAACATCATTCTTGTGTCTCTTCAGATTTCTAAAAATTCAGATTAAAAATCCTTTCTTTCCACCACTTGTTAATAAATTATATCCTTTCAACACTATCTCATTCACATTTATCTTAATTTGTTCCTGAATAAGCACTTAGTAAAATAAAGCCTCTTTTGAACACTTTCACTTCCCCTCTTTCATTTGTGGCTATGCTCAAAGGAGCTCTCACTAAGATTTAGACCTATTTGTGGCCCCAGATTTGGTCTCAGCAGTTTCTAAAATTTACTATTTATTTTCAATCTGCTTTCCATGCTTAGCAAGCAAACCAGTGCTCTCACCTCTCCCACTCTTTACCCTTATAGATTTTATTCATGGAGGGGTTTTTTTTCCAGTGCAAGTCCTGCCTCCCTGCTGGTCTTTATTTACTGGCAGCAGCAGCATTCCCTCTGCTAAATTTCCCTCTGAAAGGGCCAGATCCTGTCCTTCGTCAAGATGGATTTTTGAGATTTCTCACCAAGTCTACATATCAAAAAATCTGAAAATACCCTTGCCCCCAAAGAGTGATAGAACTTAAATTTTGTTCAACATGAAAGCAGATCATCCTTCTTCCAGCAAAGCTGAAGAAAAATTATAGTAGCTGCTCCTGCTTTTGTGATGAACTGGTTTCCAGACAGAAGTCACAACCAGAAGTTATATTTTCAAGCAAGAATTTTGTAAGGGGAGGGAGGTAAGGAATGCCTTCACAGAGCTCTAGAAAATTCACCCATATGACTAAAATTGTTTTCTCACTTGTTCATAGAATCAGAATAGTTTTGGCTGGAAGGAATTCTAAAAACCATCTTGTTCCAGTCCTCCATGCCACATGGACACCTTCCACTATCCCAAGTTGCTCCAAGCCCTGTCCAACCTGGCCTTAGGCACTTCCATGGATGGGATAGGCACAGCTTCTCTGGGATAGAGACCTTCTGGGTTTCTGTACATCTAGAAGGTTTCTAGCATCTCCAAGGGCAATGATATCTATGTTTAGGGACCAGAATTACAACCAGGTAACTGAGAGCATAAAATCATCCTTGCTAACAGCACATCCTCTTGCTGTGGTCAGTTGTCTGCTCACAGAATATAAGCAGACATGACTTCAACATAATATTTCTGGGCAGTGGAACAAACACAGCTTGCTGTGGTCCTGCAGCCTTTAATGTCACCTCTACTATTTTCTGGGACACAGTTCTGACAGTAGATACTGAGCACAGAGGCAGAACAGAAAAAAAATCCCCCTACCCTGTAAAGGCTTAAATTCTCACTAGAGGCATGACATTTTTACAAGAAATCCAGTCATAAAGCCAAACCATGTGTTGGTTCTGTGTTTATCAGCTTTCATCCCCTCTTTCTTTTTAAACAGCTTCAGGCTGATTTATCAGCACCTCTGTCAGCCTTTTGTTCCAAATTGCCCTTTCCTCCTCCACTGACTACAGAGGAAAACTCACCTCCTAAGGCTAAAGCTAACCTTTGCCAAATAAAACTGGCTATAAAGAGAAAAAGCCATGATATGGATAAGTTAATATATTTTTAATTCATCTCTAGCCACTTCAATTAGCTGCTCTCAGTGCAGCCTGTGTGTACAGGGAGCTCCATCACTGGCAGAATTCTTGCTGCTGTGTGGAGATAACAGATATTGGTTATTTCTTGATTCTTTGCATTGTTCATTCTGATAACTTCTATACAGCAAATTCAGAAACACTAAAAGCAAGCCTGCCTCTGCAAAGTCCCTGGGTTCAAAGTGTTTAGGCTGATCATATATTCATGCGAGCAGCGCCAGACTGGTTTATGCTCCAAATCATTTGAACTCAATTTACAGAGTGTGGATGTGTGAGAGAGGAAAGATTAGTCCAATCTTGCACCATTAGCAGCACAAAAGATCCGAGAGAGCTGCATGTTGGGGGAGGATTTGTCTTACTTTTGAAATACCTGTGTGTCAGGGCTCCTACAAGCTGGTGCAAGGAGATGAGCCAAAGGTTAGGGAGGAACACAGAAGAAGTCAGAGAGGAATAGGGGAGCCCCTTGATGGAAATCACTCCTTCTCCACTCACACAGAATTCACATCCTCTGGAAATGTGTTTATTACAAACTGGTTTGTTCTTGACCTCTGATGAAAAGGGGAAATTTCAGTAGAAACCAATTCTTCACAGGCTTTGAACTTGAAACCAGAAGCATTGAAATGCAAAGAAACTTTAGGAGAATTTAATTTTCAATCTGTCATGATATGAGAAGTCATATCTGGGCATTATTAATAGCCAGCACCAAATACATTTCCTAGTGTTGATTAACAATGTGATTCCCACACTGTCTAAGATAAAAATACATAAGATCAATCTTCACATTCTACAACTGCTAAATGGCTTAATGAGAAACACTCAGTATTGGAAAGAAAACTTCCTCCCAGGAGTTACATGGAAAATGGTGAGGGAGATAACCAGCCACCACCACAAATGTGGCAGCAGCCAGGACAGGTCACTGATTTGATGGAGTATGACAGCCACACTCAGAACTGTACAAAAATCAGCTTGGATCCACCTTCTTCTGCAGGAAATTCCAGCTCTGGCAGCATCCTACCCTTGATTTATATGAAATGCACTGCTTCTCAAACTCTGCTTCTTCAAGCACTATTTATAGCATGCAATTTAAGGAGGCAGGGAGTGAAGGGAGAAGAGAAAGGTAGGAAAGCTATTTGCAAATGAGTCATTCCCCAGGAATGCTTTGACAGGTTGTCAGCAGAGATCTGATAAAGACATCCAGTTAAAATAACCCACTGTGGTTCCAGGTGAAGGAAGATTGACGTTCTGGTGGTGTGCACAAGGAAAACTCCACCCAGGAGATGTTTAATCTCTGTGGGAAGCTTTCAGAGAGCCTGAATGATTCCAAAGTCATTCTGCCTTTTAGCAAATAATGAACATGCACAAGAAGTAAGTTTAAAAGAAAAAAAAAAGAAAGAAAATAAAAGAGAAACCTAGTTGGAATAATAATCTCCCCCACCAGCATGTCATGTCAGGCATGGTTAGTAATGAAGTGTTGCTTCCAGTACTGCTCTTCAGTCTCCACAGCACAAGCTGTCCAGTCATTACATATTGCCATCAGAAGAAGTCCAGCACTTCCCATGGAAACCTCCTGATGCAGAGCCTACACTGTCCTCTGCTTTACTCTTACTGATTATCCATGATGGTTCCTTGACTCATTTCTTCCCTGACTTAACATTTTACAGATATATGTAGAGTTATTCCATTCTTCCTTTGCTGGTATTTAAACCACAGAGCACTGCAGGAAAACACATCAAATTCTCCAGCTGTGTTCCCTTGTAAATACCAGTAACAAAACACCCTGACAACAACAGTTTTGTGACCTGCCCAGGCCTGTTGGTTTTGTGCCTCAGTTTCCCCAGCCTTCAGCAGCGTGCTGAAGACAGAGCTATTATGGACCAAACTGGATTCCTGTATCCCGATGAACTTGGTAAATGTATTGGCAAATATGTCCTGGCAATGTTTAACTTACTGAAACAGGTTAAAACTCCTGTCCCACCCTGGTGCCCTTTGTGACTCAAGGGACCAACCCTTCCACACCTATGTCCTCTTCAGGGACATGTCCATGTGTTATTCCAGGGTGTGCTATTACCTCTGGAATAGCCAGTTCACCTACTATGTCCTCTGAAAATCACAGAATCATTGAAAGGTTTGGCATCTTGAAAGAATATTTAGTTCTACCCCTCAGCCATGGGCAGGGACACCTTCCACCAGATCAGGCTGCTCCAAGCCCCATCCAACCTGGTCTTGGAGACTTCCAGGGATGAGGCAATGGTTCCTGAGCTCACCACCCTCACAGTAAAGCATTTCTTCCTAATATCTGATCTAAACTGTTCCTCTGTTGATTTCAATCCTTTCCCCTTGTCCCATCTCTCCATGCCCATGTGAAAAGTCCCTCTCCATCCCTCCAATAAGTTCCCTTTAGGCACTGAAAGATGCTGTGTCCTCCCCAAAGCCCTCATTTCTCCAGTCTGAGGAAGAAATTTAATCATTGAAGCACAACATTTGGTAAAACTCAGAGTAATATTTTCTTCCTTAAACTCTCCTTGTTCCAAACAAACATATGGAGAACTGATTTAACCATGTGCCTTTTTTTCTTTATCAGTGAAAACACACTAAAAACAAAGAGGACAAGCTTTCTGAAAGGAAGCAGGTGTTAAATTTGTAGTCTAGACGTTTCTGTGCACACTCACTCTGTATAATCCTGCTACAAAGAGACAGAAGCTCACATTTCTGCCAGAGCTACAGGACCCAAATTCATACAAAAACCTTGCACAAAGCCTGCACTCCTCAGCATCTCTGCAGAGGTTATCTGAAGTTATCCTTTTCCAATTTCTGGTGCTTTAAACAACTGTTTTAAGGAAATGTCAGAGTTCCAGGGATGATAAAGATCTGCCACAGGATGAAATAAGCAGGAGTGGCCACACCAATGGCATTGATGTATTACAAGCCCAGGGCACATCTCACTGCCACATGTGGCTGTCCTGGACACCCCACAGCATCTCAAGCAGCTCTGGACACCCTTACTCACATCCCACACTGCTGAAGGTGAAGTTTGTCGTCAGCACCGCAAACACACTCCCAGGATTTGTCTCACCTCAAGGATACTCTGTTATGCACAGTGGCATTTAAGCAGCTCACAGGAGGCACAGAGATTTTCCAAATCAACAGAGGAACAATGATTTATTGTAGCAAAACTGCAACAAACTTCAGCCCATCACATTGTTAACGAGTGTTTAATACACACTTATGCAGGACACATAAAAAGAATTCATCAGGCCTCCCTTGACTCTGCTGAACGGTTCAGCAACCTTGGGTTGAATTTACAATCTGTCATTGCCTTTCAAAATGCCATACACAAGAGGAGGACAGAGCCTGGGGAATTGAAGTGCCTGGAGAGAAGAAAAACAAACAAACCAACAAACCAGCCAAATTTGATCACATTTTAGCCTTTGTCGTCGTTGAATAATTAATTTTAATTCTCCATGCTTGAGTTGGCCTAACTTAAAGGGAAATGGTCATAATGTGAAATTACTCTCAGGCTACTTGAAATGGTTTGATGGATACAGAAAATGCCAAGTGAAAAAATAGCTTGTGTGCTTTAGCCTGCTTTCCTTGATAGGCCCAAAAAAATGAATTAAAAGTAGTGCCAGACTGCAGTTACACTTAACAGCACACTGTTTAGGATTCAAATTATAATTAGATTCATTACCCTCCTTATAAATTTCCTGCATTGTTCTTTTCCATTGGCCTCATTCCTCTATTTTTTTTTCTACTAACCCTGCTAAAAAAAAATCAAACAGAAAAAAGGAAGATGCTAACTCCTGTAGGCAATTTCTATCTTATGCCCAATATTTCCTGAGCTCTATTGAAGCTGTCTTTAGAAAGAAATTGCAGAGACTTGTAGTAGCTACTGTGGGGCAGATGACAGGTCTCACCTCACTTTTTGGAGAAGATTCTGGAAATTTGTGATATTAACTAAAACTCCCCATGGACAGAGAGTCTGTGGGATTTGTAGGAGCTCACATTGCTTTGTGTTCTCATGCACACACAGGTTCTGGTGTCCATCTGCAGGAAATCATCCTGCATAGGCCAAGGAGGGATGAATTATTCTCTGGCCCTGCATCCCACAGGCTTTCCATGTGCTCTTCCCCTCCGTCCTCCACATATATTTTCCTTCCATAACAACAGAGCACTGTTCAGATTTGTAGCAGCAGAGGATACCAAAGAGACTAATTCAGCAGATATTTGAAGAGAGAAGCCTGTTCAACAAGTTAATGTTCTTTTGCTCTTATATGCAATTTACAGATGTCCTTGCTGTCCATCATGAGGGCTTGTTATTCTGTAAAAATTCATGTAAACACTAAAGTTCCTCTATCTAGATGTCACAGTTGCACTTTTTCAGTGTCCTCTAATTGAATTTCAGTGATTTGTATTCTTGCCTTTGAGGTCTCCGGCAGAATCATCTGCTTTACTTTGAAGGGTTGTGCTTAAAGTCACAACAGTCCCTTCCACATTTCCTTCTTTTTTTTCAATATTAATCATTTAAGGACAGCTTTTATCCAAGAAAATACATGTCAGGAGCCCTCATGATCAAAGAGCTCTTTGGCTGCCATTTCATTTGGACCCAGGAATGTTCATAGATAAAAATATGTACATATTTCTAGAGATGCAGATTTCTCTTTCTAAATATAAATATAGAGAGTACAAATATGTGAGGTATTACACATAGATTCACTTTACACACATATATTTATATATGTATATACAGTGTGTAAGTATACATTATGAACACATATAAATTGTGTATATATATATATAGACATTTAAGTGTATCTAAGAACTAAAATATTCTTTGACAAGAGATAGAGACATGAATAATTGAATCTTAAAGGGAATGGAAAATAAGAAGAGTCAAATGGAGGTTTGGGGTCCCTGACTTCAGAAAGCTTCTCAATAAGCCCCAAGGTTTTTGGGATAGGGCAAGTTAATTAGGTCCATCAGGCCCCATAATGGGGGGAATGAAAACATTGGAATATGCAAATAGATTACTTAGAACAGTACTTTAAAGTGAACTCAGTACTTATTTTTTCCATTATGCAAAAGATTTCTTTTTGTCTGTTCTACCTTTTTCCTTTCCTTTCAAACCTTTTATGGTTTGTCTTGGATAAACAGGAATTATATAAATTGAATAAAGGAGGCTGGGAAAGTAGCAAGACACATCATAACCTTCACCAGAATCCAATAAAATAGAGAAAATATGAAATTGGATCCGATTAAAATTTATAGGCAAGATCATTATGTGGAAGGAAGTAAACTGTAATATTCCTTTGTAATCCTGAGCCAGGAAGGAGGAAAGTTTACTGTAATATATATTGCTGAAATACCTGGGGCAATACCAAGAGCTTGTGAGATTTGTGAGGTGAAAAATACTGCATCACAAGAGGTAGCTATCACCTCTTTTTGTCAGCATGTACCAACATGCCTACGATGAATTAGAAAACAGAGGCCCAGGAAAGTTCTACAGCTGTGACAAATTGTAGAAAAAAATATGTTTATACTGATATGAATCAAGGCTAAATGTGGAGGCACAGGAACAAAACACCAGAAGTAGAAGAGGTGCCAAATGGCATTTGCTGCTGACACCTACAGCAGCAGGTCATGGAGATCCCAGGACAAAACTTCCTGCAATTTCTCCTGACAAGCAGCTCTGGAGCAGAGACAATGACTAAATCCTGATAGCTCGGAGAGATGGGTCAGGATTAAGAGATTAATCACTTTCAGCTCCTCATCAGCACAGTGAGACACATCCCAAACCAACAGCACTCACTTAAGAAGATGTGAAATGTGGGGGGGGTCTCAAAAGTTGATTTCTTTGTCCCCCACTCACTGCAAAAAAATTCCAGACAGACTCCTTGGAAACAGGTGCCTTAATGGCTGAATTATGGGCAGGCTGGTTAAAATAAAAGCCTCTTAGTGCTCATGAGTGTGAGGGACTTAAATTAGTTGTGTTTTATGCAAATAAATCCATCTTTGTGTGAAGTATCCCATTAAACTACACTGCTGTGGAGTGCTGTGGTAGAAAATCATCATTTCCTAGAGGACTCTCTCAGAAACCTTTGCCTCCAACAATGTGGGCTGGTGGGAGGAGAGAAAAAACTGAAATTGAGCAAAGACTGAAAACAGTTAAAAATGAAGAAACAAAAGCAGGTCATATTTTTATATAGGGCACTATGTTTACTAAAACAGACAATGAACTCTCTGAAATTTTCCTGACCTGACGCCTCTTTGGAATATGGTGATGCCCAAGAGAATTATTTACCTGAGAGCTCAGTTTCCTGCACTACCTGATTACATAATATCTCCTGGCACTCATCTGCTGCCTTCCTATACACAATCAAAATATACTCACAAATATTGGAATCACAGACTAGATAATCTGATTTTGGTTTTCATGCTTGGATAATTTCACATTCATAGACATTTCAGTGAAAATAATCACATTTACAGAATCACAGAATGGTTTGGGTTAAATGGATTTTAAAGATCATCTCATTCCAACCCCCCTACCATGAGCAGGGACACCTTCCACTATCCCAGGTTGCTCCAAGCCCCATCCAGCCTGGCCTGAAACACTCTCAGGATGGGGCTTCTCTGGGCAACCTGTGCCAGGGCCTCAGCACCCTCACAGTGAAGAATTTCTTCCTAAGATAAACCCACTCTCTTTCAGTTTGAAGCCATTCCCCCTTGTCCAGTCACTGCACTCCAGAAGAAAAGTCCTTCCCCACGTTTTCTGTAAGCCCTCATTAAACACTGGAAGGTGCTCTAAGGTCTCCTTGGAGTCTTCTCTAAGCTAAACAAAACCAACTCTCTCAGCCTGTCCTCATATGGGAGTTTCTCCAACCCCAGATGACCTTCATAGCCTCTTCTGGTCCACTCAGGCTCTTCATGTTGGTGAAGGGCAGACTCAGAAGAGTTGTGTCCAGCCCCACTTGCCATGATCTCCCTCAAGGATTCATACCCAGCTTTCCCATTTATCAGGGGATATGACACTTTTGGTTACTGTGTTATGGTTCCTCCAGGCACCACAATGCTAGAAATGTCTAGAAAAATGTATAAATGTGATTTGGATTGAGAAGGAATCACACTGGACTTTGTTTAATGATAATGAGTCCACCTTCTGAGGAGAACCAAAGGCATTAGCCTTGCTCTTCTATTTCTTTGTATCCCTTTCATCCCAATCCACTACTGCTCATCTCTTCACCTATCACAGTATGTTGAGAAACAGATTTCAAAAGCAGAGCGGATAAAAGTTGTTCTGCTCCAATCTGATCACAAAAAACAGGATTGGCAGGGTAAGGGGGTCATACAGCCACAGGACAGGTCATCCCCAGTGGGTGAGGTGGCAAATATGGTCCTGAATTTCTCCTTTCTTTCTGTTTGTTTTTGTTCTGCTTTCCTTTCCATATAACAAGTCAAGCTGCCAGGTAGCAGAGATAATTCTTGCTGACAGAAGCACAGCAATATATTTTAAAACTTCCACCCGGCTTTCTCTGTACATCTAGTAATCACTTTCTCCAGTCCAGAGGAGTTGGCAAGTAGCACACTATTACCTGGAGTTCTTACATCTGCCCAAGTGAAAACCAAAATTAAACTGAAATAACAAAAACTCAGAAAACATGAAGACTTAACAGCAAAAGTTTGCCTTTCCACTCTCTTTCAATCTCATTTTTTGGCTTCCAAGGAAACAGTAGGAACAGGGAACTGATAAATAGAGTTTGACCAAAGTCGCCTTACCTATTTAAATGTGAACATGAAACCTCTCACTGGAACAGTCCCAAAAGAGAAATGTCATGAGCCTTGTACTAATTTAAAATTACAAATTACTTGGAGCTGGTAGCTTACCCAATTTAATAGTGGAGGCTAAAACTGAGCACAGATTGCTGGAGCTATCTACAGTTATCCACCGGATCATCAGGCAGAAATACATTCCACTGACACTTGCTGCTTGCTTAATATAATCTCTTATTGACCACCTGGCACTGCCACTGTGTTTTTTTCTGATTTACACAACATAAGAACTTTGGAATGGTATGTCCACACACACACACTGAGAAAATATCAGCATGTCTGTTTTCTTTTGTTAGGAGTAAATAAATTACAATCTTTAATGAATTCTTGCATAAATGCATTGCAAACCCATTTCTTACCTCTCTATAGGTAATGACACTCTTGATCTCATGTCTGTGAAATCCAAGAAATCTTGTCTGAAACCAAGATCCTGTCAGAAGGCTCCCACTGTTGAACACATGCTCATTGGTCCTCTTCTGAGGCGCTGGTTTATGCTGGTTTACTCCATTTCTGAATCTGTTTTCAGAGAAGGATGGATAGACTTGAGCAGGGACATTGTGGAAATTAGGAAACTAAATTTCCTTTATCAACTCAGCTCCACCAAGATGTTGCCATTTCTTTTTATGAATGTGCCAGTTTCTTGAGCTGTATGGTAGGAATGACAAGAATCACCTGTTTCACAGGGTGTTACTCAAACTCTGTGTACACTTGTTAGTATAGTCTTTGTCCAGTTCTGCACATCCTTGGCAAAAGCATCTGCACAGACCTGGAAAATAAGGTTTGCATGAGGCACTCACTGCCACAAAGCCTCATATCTGGGCAAGACTGTCCCTGTGCACTGAGGGCACATAAACTGAAGACAGTTTACATTGAGGGATATCAATACCAACAGCAAACCCAGCACAGCTCTCAACCACACCTGCTTTCACACCTAAATCAGAGATTGTGTAATGCACCAAACCCCATCACTGTTGCTGTTGTTTATAGATAAAACAAATCTTGGCAGATGATGGAGAGGAGGAGTGGGATTAAAGGAGAGGCTGAAACAGATTCTATTTCTTTCATGACCCATTAATTAATGCTGTTGCCGAGCAATTTCCTGAATGTAACTGTGAAGTGGCCACATCACCATCCCCCCTTCCTTATTCAAATAAATGGACTCATGTCTGGATTCAGAGCAATGAGGAGCACTGGCTGAGACAAGATTGTGTGAGCAGCACATCCTGCAGCAGAGCCAAACACAACCATCTGCCCAGAAATAAAGGATGCTTGGTGAACATGAGCCCTGATCCCATGGCATCAGCACATCTGCACAGGCTTTCAGGAGAATAACACCCTGCAATCCCTCCTATGCCAGGAGGTGATTCCATTTCCACATCTGGCCAGATGCATGATTTAAGATTCTGTAAAGAGAGAGAAGTTTGAGTAATGTGCAGAACACCAAATATTTTACTGTATCAAAAGACAGGAGTCAAAAGTGGTTTGATTACAGAAAATCAGAAAATTCATGGAGAGGAAGTATTAGATGCACTAGGATTCTTCAATTTGGAGAAGGAATGCAGATCAAACCCCAATGGCTGGAAGCTAAATCCACACTATTTTGTTTTGAAAGTCAGTCATCACTTTTTGTAAGGCTGAAGATGATTCGACTGTAGCAAATTCCCTGCAGGAAGTGATGGATTCTTCATTTGTCACATCAAACTTTGATGTCATTGTAGTCCAACACAGAAAAGTAGAGTCAATATTGGGCTATCAGGGTGAATTCCAGTGGTAAAACAGACCCTTCATTTGTGCTTTATGCTGAGCCTGATGTATTAGAAAACTGAAATTTAATGGAAATGTATCCCAGTTTCTGGAGTGAGTGCTAACAGCCCAAAGAACAGGTTTAAGAGGTTTAAATATTGTGTATGGGCTGAGGGCATTGCTTTCTGTAATGAAGTGTCAGCTCCTTACAGGAGGAAGAAAATTATTTTCTGACAATTCTTTTGTCTTGTACTGACTGTTCACAAACCAGAACACTGTGCACTGCTCCAGAGCCATGCAGCAGTACCTCTGCCCTGGAATAAAGGCATCCAGAGAGTACCCTGCCAAATACCAGTCAAAAAAGCCATCCACAAGGCAAGATCCTGTGCAATTCTTTGTCTCATGATTTATCAATTTAAGTGGCTTGTTCTTCCTTTGTGGTTCATTCTTAGTCATCCAGTTCCCTCAGACTCTGTGACCTTTTTCAGATTTCTCAGCCCTGCATAATGGTGCAGGATCATCATTTTCCCACGGCTCATAGGACAGAGCTGAAGAATGAGAGAACTGCAGGTGATGCATAAATCTGTCAGATGGCAGCAGTGAATGTTTATAAATCTTTATGAATTTAGAATACACATTTCTTGTTTCATTAGAGAGTGATGATTTAAGGATTTCCAGATAACAAGGAGACCAGTGATGTGTATCTGGACCCTGCTGACATACATCTCCTATTACATGGTGGTTGACTATATAAAAAATTAACTTCCCAGTGGCAACACTTTCTGCAACAGCTGCTGAAGGAAAATCAGTGATGGGTAAAGGACTCTTCTGTGATTTTCATCAGAGTATTCAGACATAGGAAGCACACAGATTTCTTCAATGACAGGGTGCATATTTTTGTTCTTGTTACAAAAGCACAGAGACTATCATTAAAGCTCCACTAAATCTGATAAGAATATGCATCTCTTTTCCAGTAAAGATATCTAAACTTTTCCAACAAAGCTTTACCAGATATGTTTAAAATGGACAGAGTGCATTTTAGGCCCACTTGGGCCAAAATATTCCCAGTTAATTTCTCCTGGGAAATAACAGCAGAAGTTCATGTCAAACAACTCAGAGATTTATAGCAGAAAATCTCAAAAGACCAAAATGATGTATTGACTTTCTGGGTCCACTTATAATAACCTGGAATGACTTATATGTTTTATTATTGGAATAGCAATGTGTGTGTATATATATTGCTGATATGAATGAGCATTAGATGTGCTGCATACACATCCACCAATAGGGCTGAAATATAAACGTATCCATCACTACAAAATGAGAAATTGGTCCATACTGGTTTGGGTTTTCCAAGCAAAAAGAACCAAAGAACCAATAAATACTTTCAGCAAATTCTGCCGAACGAGCACTGAAGCTTTTTTTTTAATATAAACTTAAGCTGGAGTTTAAGGCACCAGATGGACTGCAACATGGGATAAATCAGGGAAAGATGATTGTTAGCAAGGATAATAATAAATGGCATAAAGGAAGATGCTATGCAAAAAGAGGTAGAAATGACAACCCACAACTTATTTAACTGTATTCTAGCTCATCTCAACTATCAAGTTACAAGAAAATGCATCTGCTTAATGTTAGGTTATTTTTTTTTTACTATACAGAATGAGATGTCTAAAACTAGAGATAAAGGATGATCACCACACCTGGGATTTACTTTGCAGTTTCCAACTGTCCTGCTATATTCATCTTGACAGGAATATAAATAAATGGGCATCCTGACAGACTCTATTTATGGAATAGAGCTGAGAAGTGATCCTAAAACAAAAGTCAAAGTTAAGTCGTTTGTTTCTTTTCCCAAGTCATGTTTATTTTCATTTGTTCCAGAGAAATATTTCTCAGATGATATAAATCTGACAGTAACACTACCAAAATATCAATCTCCATAGTTGCTGCTGTAAGATCATTGGAGAGTCAAAATTACCCATAGCTGAGGAGGGAGATCAGGCAAAAAAATGGTCAGGTAAGGGATGGATGAGGTCTATCTTGGTGAGTTGTCATCTGAATGGACTGAGTCAGTAACAAGGAAAAGAAGGATGCTTTTTGTGCTATCATCCTGCTAGTGCAAGCATTCCTGTGCCTGATTATAGTCTATGATACAGTGCACAATTCTCAGAGATAAGAAAACTCAGGCTCATCACAAATATGAAAAATTAGACAAAATAAGTGACCTTCAAAGTATTTTAGGGTTTAATTCCTAGTGATTTTAGGTTCAAACACCTCACATTTGAACTTACACATCTAACTAAGGTAGTTGATAGAATCGCTGAAAGGTTTGGGTTAAATGGATTTTAAAGATAATCTCATTCCACTCCCTGCCATGGGCAGGGACACTCTCCATTATTCCAGGTTGCTCCAAGCCTCATCCAACCTGGCCTTGGACAATTCCAGGCATGGGGCAGCCACAGCTCCTCTGAACACCTGTGCCAGGGCCTCACCATCCTCGCAGTAAAGAGCTTCTTGCTAATATTTAATCTAAATTTCTCTACTTTTAGTAGAGCAGCTGCTATAGGTACCTTCAGAGAGTAAGGAGAGGTAGACAATAAGATGATTAATTTAATCTTCACTTCTCTCCAGTGATCAGAGAGAGCTGGAGGTCATTAAGTTAATTACAGGCTCCCATTTAACATCTCATAGCTAATACTGTGTCTTGAGGTTGTGAGCCCTGGCCCTTGATGAGGACCTGCAGCAAAACAACCAGCTGAAATTAGCACCAGCAGCCAGGAACTGAGCCCATAGCCTGCATGGATGCTCCAACCATTGGATCATCCCCAGTTTTCTGTATAACTGGGAGAGAAAGCCACCAGAGCCAGTCCCCATGGCTCATCAGATGCTTCCCATTCAGTGAATTTACATTTCAGCATGAACTTTTCATACTGACAGCTTGCAAGCAGGACTTAGCTGCCATGAAACACTTTGCTCAAAAGCTCAAAAGTACTTAAACCTAAACCTTGTTTCATTTCTGAATTTCCATTGGTAAAATTTCCTGTGGATTCTTCTCTGAGGCTGATGGTAATTTAGCAGCACTGTGTATAATATTTCCCAGCAACCTGTTACAGACTTTGAGCTTCCCCACATGTTGTTGGCTCCTCTCTGCAAACTGTCAGGTGCTGTGTCTTCCCCAGTCCCTCACAACTGGTTGCTATTTCTCCCTCAGGTTTGATTATTTACTTTTGCCTGCATCAAGACAGAACATATTGTCACATCCATTAAAATTAATTTTTAAAAAAGAAAGAACTACTGTCAGGCACTACCTGGATGATTGTTTTGATAGTTATGCAGCTTTATGCAGCCATATGCTCAAAGGTTAAGGAAGGAAAGGTGTCTTTGCTAGCTGCTATTAGCAGATTTATCACCAACTACAAGCTCTTTATGGAGGCCTCCCTGGGAGACCTCCAACAAATACTTGATGGGACAGCAAAATATCTCTTTGAAATAGGTGTGACTGTGTGCATCAGGTCTGCACAGATCTCTCTTCAGAAGAGAGCTTTATTCATTCATGGGTTTTATGCAGAGTTCTACAGAGAACTAACAGTTGGCTTTAGCACCTCTTCCATACACAGGATTTAGGAGCAGAGGAATCATTGTCACATCCAGTCTGACCAAAGCAAACCAAAATGCTGATATCAAACACACACAATTTTCACAAATATCATCACAGGTAGGCAGGTTCTGTTTAATAACCCTCTCAATTATCTGGATGAGGCACCCTCAGTTTGTTTGCAGCTGACACCAAGTTGGGTGGGGGTTTCAATGTGCTCTGCAGGGGGATGTGGCCAAGCTGACTGGATGTGGTGTGAGGCCAGCAGGGTGAATGTTCAAGGAGAGAAAGGTCTCGGTCCTGCTCTCCTGTCCCACGAAACCCCTGCAGTGGCCCAGGCTGGGGGCAGAGTGGCTGGAAATCTGCCCAGCAGCAAAGGCCCTGGCTTGCTGGCTGATAGTGGCCAAATGTGAGCTAACATGTGCCCAAGTGGGCAAGGAGGTCAGTGGCATCCTAGACTTCTGTGTCAGCACCAGTGTGGCCAGCAGGACCAGGGCAGTGACTGTCCCTCTGTGCTGGGCATGCCACACCACAAGTGCTGTGTGCAGATGTGTGGCCCTGTTGAGATGGGATTAGTGAGAGATGCCTCTGCCCAAATTAAGGTGCCAATGAGACCATTTACCAAAGTCAACAAAAGGGATTTTATTTAACAATAAATGTGGGATAGAGAGGTAGAGATAGGAAAGAGGAGTGCGAGAAGGAAAGACGGGGAAGAGTGGGGGTGGGGAGGGATGGAAAAGAGCAATACTGGGGATTCAGTACAGAAGAGATCAAGAAAAGGACAATCCAAAAGGCTGGCTCCAGCAGTGTCCTATCAGTCCTTCCATCCTGTCAGTCACCCTGTGCTTCTCTGCACTAGCAATCCTGGTATGTTGGAACCCAGGACATCCCTCCGGCTGTCCTGAGCAGCCAAGACCTCTGCCAGGGGGCTCAGAGAACCTGGCACAGAGCCCAAAATGGTTTTGATTATGACCCGTGGAGCAAGTTACCAACCTTATATGAAGATCTGCAGGCCATGACAGTTAAGCAGAATGATAGTGAATTTATCATGGGGTGAAAAAGTAGATTTTGGGGTTTTCTAGAATTGGGATTCAGGGGGGCAAGATGGAGGGATCTGGGCATGTCCAGCCTTTCTTCTTCTTCTTCTTGGCCTCCATCTTCGGCTGCGATGTTGGCACTTTTAGATTGGTTTAGAGTAGAAGATCACTGTCTAACATAGGTGATAGGTATTGGAAAGTAATTGTAAACATCGTATATGTAATTTTTAGTATAAAGACATAACACCACCTGGGGGCAGGCAGAGTGCCTGGACTGTCTTGCTGAACAGACCTCAGCTGGACAGGAGAAAATATTTATAGA
Organism: Melospiza melodia melodia; assembly: GCF_035770615.1. NCBI lineage: Eukaryota > Metazoa > Chordata > Aves > Passeriformes > Passerellidae > Melospiza > Melospiza melodia. The sequence goes on along the minus strand of NC_086194.1, from coordinate 170,134,729 downwards.
TAAGGAACAATATACAACCTTGAGACCGAGAACTGAAGAGCTCTGACTCCTTCTTCAAGTGCTGGGATGGGAAAAGAGATTCTCTAACATTTTCTTGGGGTCACTCTGACCAGCAAGGGGCCCCAAGACTGATAGTTCTTGTGGAGGTGAGGACTCTAGGTCATTCATACGGGGTTAACACCTTTCTCCAATTCATGTTGTAGGTATACATAGAAATGTTTTCCTATTTGCCATGTGAAAGGAGGACTGGACTTCATTTACCTGCAATGCTGAGGCCCAAGCAGCATTTCTCAACTCCTAAACCCCCTTCCCTGGGAACAGGGCAAGGACGCTGCCCCACAATGCAGCCCAGGCCTAGGTTCAGCTTCTGTGGGATTATACAATGCAGCGCTGTCATCCTTCCTCAGCTGGCTCTCCCTGAACAGGCTGCCTTGCTGGTGGCTTGGGGGTGAAGGGCTGGGGCCAGCAGCAGGGCCTACCTTCGGCAAGGGGTTGCCTTGGACACCATCCACCCATCCATCCATGCATCCCACCTTTTCATCTCCCTAGAGCCATTCCCTCTGGGACCTGCTGCTGCCCCTGGAGCTGGGTGTCCCCAGGGTGAGCCAGCATCTTTGGCCATCGTCCTGCTGCTGGCCCCGGGCTCACTCCTCTGGCTGGAAGGAGAAAAGGTGGCGCAGAGCCTGCTGGGCCGTCTTGGCCATGGAGCGCCATGGCCGTGGGGCCGGGGGCTGCGGGACGGCTGCGCTGCCAGCGGGGCAAGCAGGAATGCTGCGTGCCAGGGGCTGGGCAGGCACCGGGCAAGCTCCTACCAGCGGCTCATCCCCGCAGGGCTTTTCCTGGGGAGGGGCGGCCTGGGCACAGCCAGCCTCCATGCCTGCTGCCTCGGCCTCCTCTGCAGGGTCAGCAGGTAAGGCACAACCCACAGACATGTGTGGATCTTCAAGCAATGCCGTGGGGAGAGACTGGATGTACTGCTCGTTGCAGGGATCACTGTCCACAGGAGAAGCTGGTGGTTCTGCTTCCTCCTCTTGCAGTGGGAGAGACAACAGGCTCTCTGGCTCACTGTCACTCTCTCCTGCTGCTGCTCTGTCATGGGGCTTTTCTTCTTCCCACATTTCCAGGAACTCATCGAGAAAGGCTGAGGAGAGTGAGTCACCAGAGGCAGGGCACAGGCCTGCCAACAGGTCAGGATGTGCAATCTCTGCCTGGTTTTCTGTCTCTCCTGCAGAGTTCTTGACACGAGCATCGCAAGACAGCAAGTTGTCCGAGACAGGGCACAGCTCATCCAGCAGCTGGTCAAGCGACACAAGTTCTAAGGAAGTCTCATCTGCAGTGTCATTGGTCACACTGCAAGTGCTGTGCGGGCCCAAGGGGCCTGCAGCTGGATCCAGGGTGAGGCTTGATGCATCGCTGAGGATGCACTTGGGCCTCATGGTGCTTTCTTTGTCAACCAGGGAGGTGAAGATGGTTTTAAACATCTCTTCATAGACTTTGTCTTCCAGCTTCTCCAGCTCCTCTCTCTTTTTACGCAAACGACGCACCAAAGCCTCCTCATCCTCTGTGCACCGCTGCTTATGATGCACAGTTTGCTTGGCTGGCCGATGAATTCCCTGCCCTTCTTGGTGGGCACTTAACCACTTGGGGCTTCTCAAAGTGGATGTGATGGAGCTGTTCTTCCGCAGATATGGGCCCAGGCCTGTAAACAGGTCACTGCAGGTGTTGCCCCCATGTCCTACCTGCACCTTGATGAGCTCCTCTGTCTCAGAGTGCCCCAGGTACTTCCAAGCCGTCTGGGCCCCAGTGCAGAGCTGCACATTCTTTGTGGGTTGCACTGGTGGCAGGCAATGGCTCTGCCTTGCAGCTGAGCCATGCCAGAGCCCTTTTGTTATCCTTGACAGGGAAGGTGTTTCCCAGGGCCCACCAGCAACCAGAGTGACCCTTGCTGAAGGTGGTACCATCTCGTGCTTGCCTCTGGCCACAGGGCCCACAGCAAGTGCTATGCCTCTGGTAGAAGACCCAGAGGTGGCTGCTGCTGGCAGAGGGGGCAGACGACACTTGCAGAGGCTGCACTTTGCATTTGAGGGCTGAGCTGGCACGGAGGTGCCAGTGTCAACAGAGGGCCATGGAGAGGCGGCAAGTCCAACACGGACAATCTCTGTTGCCTTGTGACACGGCTGCAGGGCACTAAGTGTCCACCCCTCTGGCTGCGCCTGCGTGTGCAGGACATGATGGGGCTCCGGGACAGGATGGGGAACAGAGAGGGCCTGTCCCCAGGGATGGGTGTGATGGTGTTCCAGGTGACCTGAGGTGCCGCCTGTGGCTGCCTGGGGGTCACCTCTGGGAAGCAGGAGGAGGCACAGGATGGAGGTGGCTGTGTGAGCACAGTGTCCCCCACGTGCCTGCAAGGCCGGGCCTGGCCCCAAGGCAGGTGCTGGCCACAGCAGCCAGGCTGGGCCGGGTTCCCAGCTGGGCTCGCTGCCTCTGGGCCATTGCTGTGCCTGGGCCATCCCAGTGCTGGGCCCTGCACAGAGCATGGCCTGGTGCCAGGCCTGGCTGTCTCTGCCCCAGGGCTTCCCCCAGGTCCCACCGCAGGCTGTCTCTCCTTCCCGAGTCCACACCTGTTGCCGCCACCGGTACAGCAGTGGCTGCCCCTCACGGGGCAGGCCATGGGCATTCGCCTCCTGCTTCTTTGACATTGTGGGAGTGCTCTGCTGAACACTGGCCACAATCTCCCAGGTGAGCTGCTGCCTCCTCAGAGAGCTGCTTTCCTGGGAGTGGCCACTGCAGTGTTTGGCAGCACCAAGGCGCATGACATGCACCCATGTCACAATGGCCTCTGGATATGATGTCACTGTGGGTCACAAAGGCCTGCTGGGCATAGCTGCCCTTCCTCCCAGAGGCCTGGTGCTTTCCATGCTGATGTCCCTGGACACAAATAACTTTTTCAAGGCCTTTACCCATGACTTTTTCTGCACTTCTTCCTCTCCCAATGACCTGCAGCCCTCTCTTGTCCCACCTTGTGTTCGTTACCTAGACATCCCCAAGGAAGCCCTGTGCCAAAGTGCCAAAGTGTTTTGCCCACCCACAAGACCATATGTCCCAGCACTTGGCACAGACCTTATGTAGAGAGACCATCAGAAAGGCAAAAGCTCCATTTGAACTTAATCTGGTCACTACTGTGAAAGACTATAAAAAGTGTGTTTTTTAAAAAGATCAGAAACAAAGGAGGTCCAAGGAAAATGTCCATTCTTTATTTTGGGGGGGTTGGGGGTATGGGATTTGGATCAGGAATACCCCAGTTGCATCCTGGTATTCTGTGTTAGCAAGTGTGGCCAGCAGGACCAGGGCTGTGATTGTCCCTCTATGATGGGCACTGGTGTGGCCACACCTCATTTCCCTTGTCCAGCTTTGAGTCCCTTTGCCCTGTGGCTACATTTAATACACATTACCAACTCCTTGAGTGGTAGTACAGTTATCTTTTGTCTCTTTGTCATAAATATATGGCATATTGCAGATTAGAAGTAAGTGTCCAATCAATTAATAGGTTTTCTCATTTATGAGTCTGAATTAATGTAATTATACATATAATTATGTATATGTAATGTAATGAAATATAATTATATAACATTTCATGTAATCAGTTCATTGTCTGTGGTTTACATGTTGGATGGATGTAATTTGGTTTATCTTGTGACAGGATATACAGGATGATTATAAACAGTAAACACTATAAAGCCAAAACTAACAAAACTACGATTGGATGCAACACTAAATTCAAAATTCCAGTTGCTGTGGGTGGCCATCCAAAAATAGTTTCCCACCAGCACTGTTCCTTTTTTTCTTCACTCTTTCCAGGACATGGTGTATCTTCTTTACCTGATGATGGGTGGTAATCTGGGTTCTTTGACTGCTGTGCTGTTGACCATTTTAGCATGGACTGAGATTATAATTTTGCAACAGTTTCTTGCCAATGCTAGATTCACTCCATCAGTGACAGGCAATGAAACTTGACACAGTGTAGAGCTGTACTGTAGCAATTGATGAATTGTGATGGTGCTGAATTGTTAAACCTACATCCCATCATTTTGATAAAATGACATATATAGCTATTAAAGTGATCATATGTCTCTACAGTGGTGTTTTCTATAAACAGAATCACACAGTTCTCATACATATACATCCATTTCCAATATATGCAAGTACAGTCTCAAGGGTTTCAACTCAATGTTGACATTTTCTTGAACATCAAGGCAAATATCTTAGTTCTTAATGTATTATTTTCACAAATCAATCCTTGCTGTTCCTGTCCAGTCAGGCATTAACATCCACAGTTGTCCATTTGCTCTCATTTGGAGCTCATACTTGAATGTTCTAACAGATAGAGGACAGCTCCATTGGGATTTAATCAGCACTATAATTGGGTATAAGGCAGATCCTGAAGCATTGAGTAGTGTTAAAAGAAAAGCTGTGGCTTTTCCATCAATGGGGTAATAAATGTCATTGACTAGATGTCACCAAGGTTGGAAACCCTTTCAAAGTGAGTGTTATAATTGCAAATTACCTTTTGATAATCCGTGGTCAAGGTGCTGTCATTGCCTTCCCTTTTAATTTCTATTACACAGATTACAACCACATCTGAGGAAGACATGTGGTGCATGGTGTAGAATTTACCTATAGTTTCCATATCAATTAGCAGAGATAAAGAAGTGAAGGTGTTCACTCTGTGGGTCAAGCTGTGTCGATGCATGTGTTGGGTTCTCCTTTGAGAAGGATAAGCAATCCTCCAATGGATAACCTGATCTCCAGAGGACATGTGCTGTGTCATTCCTGATATCACAGAATCACAGAATCATTAAGGTTGGAAAAGACCTCCAAGATCATCAAGTTCAACCTTTGATTGATAACCACCATGTCAATTAAACCACAGCACTGAGGGCCATGTCCAGACTTTTCTTGAACGCCTCCAGGCATGGTGACTCCACCACCTTCTTGGGCAGCCCATTCCAATGCTTAACCACCTTTTCAGTGAAGGAATACTTCTGGATGTCCAACCCAAACCTCCCCTGGTGCAGCTTGAGACCATTTCCACAGCTTTTGTGACCTGGGAGAAGCATCCAACCCCAACCTTGCTACATCCATCCTGTCAGTGTTAAAGTCTCCTTTGAGCCTCTTTTTCTCCAGACTAAACACCCACAGATCCCTCAGCCACTCTTCATATGTTTTATTCTCTCAACCCTTCTCCAGCTTTGTTGCCCTGTTATTTCTAGAAAGGCAAAAACAACACAAGTCTCATTGGAGTTTTATAGGCAGGTTGCCCCTTAGTGGCTCAACTTGTCCAACTGCCCATATTAAAGACAGAAGCCCATTTCCCCACTTGGAATGTCTCTGTTCTGTCTCTTTGAATTCAATAGAGTTAAACATTAAAGTCTTTATTGTAAGAGCCACACACACTGCCATCTGGCAGGCACCTGTTTCATGTGGTCAAAACATCAAACCCCAAAATATTTTCATTGTGCTTCTTCATCACAAAGCAAGTAGATGAATGTGTTTCTTGCCTGGGTGCCATAACTTAACTTTCATGGTTTGGTGAATCACCCTTGCTCCATTTTCTCTGGTGATTTTAACTCTCCACAATCCGGGTCACAGATCCTGCTCCTTGGCATCCTATCATGTTAGTGCTGAAATTTGTCCTCTCAATCCCACTAGAAACTTCAGCTGATATTGTCAAGGACCAACTGGAATCAAATTAATTCTCTTTAAATGATGGGTATAGTCTCTTATTCAGAGGAGCCTGAGGGAAGCAACTGGTCATCATTTCACTCATCACAATCATCAGGATCACCCCAAATATCATCATCCCAATCTTCTGGGGACACTCTTTCCTAATTTGCATGGAGTTAGGTGAATGTGAGGCCCACATGGGCATCATCTAGATCTTTTCTTCCAACTTTTGCATTTTCCTCCTTTTCTTCCTGCAATTACTCCTGTAACTGTTCAATTTGCATGTACAGTAGTAACTCAGCTGCTCCCTTGCCTTCTATTCCCTCTCTCAGATCTTGTCTCTACATTATGCTTTCTCCTGTCCTCACAGGTAGCTTCTAGGCAGCTGCCTAACATCTTACAAATAATTATTTTTCCTCTACCATTTTCAGTATTTCCTCTTGTTAATTTAATTTGCTTTGCAGTCGCACTCCAGTCATGTCAGTGGTGGTGAGCCCATTCTTCTGAGAATTTGGGACTCAGACTTATTCCATGCTGCCATAAGCATTCAGGAATACTATTCCCCATCCTGACAACTGCACCAATATGTTGTGAATGGGTGATTTAGATCACTCAAAGAACCACTGTCAAAGGGATTAGCAAAAGGTGATTTTAATACAAGGTTGAAAAAGTGTGACTTAACAAAGTTTGACGTCAAGAGTCACTCTCTTACTGACTGGCACAATTAGTTGAACATTGATTCTAAACTGCCATCTGACAAGTAAAAGTTGGCAAACTACAAGGTCATGCATGATATCAGTCAATTACCAAAGATCTGCCACTGGTAAAAAAGTTCCTCTGACTTCAGAATCATTCCAGCTCAAGGAAAGATCACTGCCATGGAGTCAGGATGGGGGACTTCTTAACTGGGAGAAGTCAAAGAAAACTCCCCTTCTCCTCTTCATGGAATAAAGCAGCTGACTCATAGTTAAATTATGTGTGATGGTAAAGGTACAATGCTCCTTTTACCCATAATTTTTTTGATTCCTTTAGAACTGAATCTTGAGAAAGCCACCCAGTATTCATGTGGTAATTGCATGATTGATTTTACAGAGCTCCAGTGCATCTCACTGTGCCACTCAGTCCCTTTATGGGTTTTCAGAGAGCAGATAGAAACAAGAGGAGCTCCTTAGAGTCTTTACCAAACTTCGGCTGGTTTAGTTAAGGGGTCAAGGCCAGGCCACCAAAGGAAGCAATTGTCATCCCTGGAGGTATTTAAATGGCACATAGAAATGGCACTTAGGGACATGGGTTAGTGGTGGACTTGGCAGTGTTGGGTTAACAGTAGGACTTGGTGACTGCAAAGATATTTTCCAACCTAAAATACTCTATGATTCTGTGATTGTCATATAGGCAGATATGCATTTTTTTGTACTCTTTAGCAAGTGTAAAATCTTCTATGCCACTGACAAACTTTGTTTATTCTGTAAATACGCAGAGCAGAAAAGCAACCCAGATTTCCCCATTCATTTCGTGGCACAGCAAGTTACCTGGCTATTGCCAAAATGCAAGGCAGAGGCAGAACTTCCTTTGCTACCTCTTAGAGAGAAGTTATTGTGTATTATATGAATGAAATATTCCCCTACCATAGAATATTTCACTGAACATATTAACAGATGGGAGTCAGATCCTCCTTCAGTTTACAGACAGATAACTCTATCTATCAGACAGATACCTATGTGGAAACAGCTGCTTTCTGCTTTTGCTCTGTTGCCTCTCTTTATTTCTTCCTTCACTATATAGATTTCATACAGATTTTTCACTTGACATGTCTTAATGAACTGAAAATTACCAGAATGTCTCCACTGCAATTCTCACAGATTTCATGACATAGTAGAACTTGTGTCTTATTTTACATTAATTAGATCCATATTTTTCTGAAAACTGCAGACAAAAGTCTGTCTTCATTTTATATGCATATCCCCCCCACTGCTAGCAAATCTTTCCCATGGCCCATGCTGTAGTGAGAGGTGTGTTAATGACACACTTCTGGCTGTGAAACACTCTCATAAATTGCATCTGGTTGCCTCCATGGTCCAATTTGAAATGCTTACTTTTTGCTTCCATTGTTTTATAGGTTTTCTTATATTGGGATGAGAGGCATGGGTCTTCACTCCCACTGTGAAAGTCCTTTAGTGAGCTTTCACAAACACTTTGAAACTGTTTTTCTGAGTTTCATGGAAAAGGGCTTCTTCCTGGGGAATTGACAGTAGGATTCCTTGACAGCATGTCACTCTCAAGCTCAAGTTTAACTCCCCTCAGCCCTTGAGGCAGAGCTATCTGCTGCACAGGTGTCTTCAGCAAGAACTGAAAGGGTAATCAGTGCCTTGCACAGGCAGAAAAAGCAAAGCTGTTATGATAATAATGTGAAACTAACTCTCAGTTGCTCTGAGCTCAGAGAAATGTGAGCTCCAGTTTGTCAACCTCTTTGCCTGCAGGACACTGTGTAGCGCTGTTGACTTCAGTTATCATGGTACTGATGCTCAATATTTAAGTATTTACAATACTACAAACATTGTCAAAACAAGAAGAACGGGAAAGTTTGCCCATAACGAAACCCTGCCCAGAAAAATGTCCTTTGAATTTTAAGTATAAGCAGATTCTTGAACTTCATGAACAGTGTTTCCAGCACTGACAGTTTTCTGCCACAAGGAGCCATTTTTTAAGGTTTATCTTGGAAAAACATTGCTGGAGATGTTCAAGTAATTGCAGCAGACAGTGGCAGTTGGGTGAGAAATGGAGGGAGGAAGATGAGGGAGGAATGTGAGTCTCCATCAGGGGATGCAGTGTCAGGTTAGAGAGCCTCAAATTATCTCTGAACATGCTGATATGACTCTGATATGGGCAGAGCTCCATGCTGTAAAAATAGTCAGGTGAGACTCAGAAAGCTGGATAAGTGTGCTAATTGTCATCCTTGCCTGAACAGCCCTGCAGTTAATTAGCCTTGTTGCAGTATTTTTCCTGATGGGACAGATGCCTCTGTGTTCTGGAGTCAGCAAGTTTGGCACTGGATTGCTACAACAGTTTGGATTCATTAGCTGAGATCCAGATAATATTTTTACCGTGCTTTCTATAATCTATTACTCCTAAAAAACTAAAATAAATAATTGAGCCAGGAAGAGGGACCTACAGGGTAATGGAATCCTTATGATTCCAGTCATAAAGGATTGAGGTGATTCCAATCACCAAAGAGAGAACAACTTTTCTTCAAAAAGAGAACACTTGATTTCAATATATTAAGCTTGCATAAGTCCAGTTTTCAGTGGTTTTCACTGGATATTTGATTCAGTCCTCCTCATTGCAAAGACCATTTTCCTGCTTTGAGGAAAGTAGTACCTGGTAGCATCAGGGTAGTCTGAAAACTTCCAGCAATTTGCAATACACTAAAGAGAGAAATAAAGGGGAAGAAAAGAAAAAGAAAAAAAAAAAAAGCTTACAAACTTTTCTGAAAAATTGAAAGGTTTTGGGTTCCTGGAAGGGTTTTCAACGTCAAAGCCTTCAGCCCTGACCTCAAGGTGGACAGTCTAAGTTGAAAGATCCTGTGTTGTAATGGAAACCTCTTAACAGGGAAGAAGGAACACACAGCCCAGAGAGGTTTTACCCTCCTGATTCCTGAAAGCGTTCAAGGGTGGAGGGAGCTCTGAGCAACCTGGTGTAGTTGAAGATGTCCCTGCCCATGGCAGGAGGATTGGCTTAGATGGTCTTCAATGCTCCCTTCCAACTAAACCATTCTATGATTCTATGCCAATGTGAAGAAGGACTGTCAATGTAGTCCTCATCCAAAGCTTGAGGCCTTGGGCTCTGTGTTTTTTCCACTCTTTCCTGATCCTCAAAGCTCTTAGGTAGGTTCAGTTCCTCAAGAAACACTTAATTGAGCCCTAAACCTTGGTGCTATCATAAGCCAAATAATCCTCTATATTGGGTAAGCAAATTCACTATGAACATACAACAAGGCATCGGGGTCTGCTCCAACTGCCACCAAGTTGTCACCTCCTCCAGCTGGGACACCTGTTCACCTGTTCTCAGCCACTCCATCTTTAATCTCAGGCATCATGTCTCTGCTCACACCTGAAAAAAAAAGAACCAGGAACACAAAGCAAGAAGCCAAATCTCCAGCCACTGCCTCTCCTTCACCTTGGCTAACACCTGACATTCCCATTTTCTGCAAGACACAGCTGATGTGGTGGGGATTATGAACATAAAGAAGGAAAATTACTTACAGCTGGAGCAATTGTCAGGCAGGAAGATAATTGAAAGCCAGCAAAACGATCAACCGTTTAATTGCTTACATTAAAGAAATGAATTGACAGCAATCAAGCCAACCTATAAAAAGTACTGAAAGAAAATGACATGTGAGAAAATAGATTAATTTTCATAAAGAACAAGTAAAAACAAACTTGGAAAAAAATTAAAAACCCAAGCTAGTGTTGTTTATAAGCCTTAATCAATTTAAAACTCATTTTCAATGTATTAAACTTTACTATTTAATGTCTTCCAATGAATTCTGCCTCTGGCATTGTTCAGCAGCCTCACTGAAGCCTTATGCAGTTAAAAAAGATTATTCATCAGCATTACCTCTGCCAAACATGCTTAAATCAGGAGGCAGTACCCGTAATCATAAAGAGGGGAGCACTGAGAATTTTTTTAAGGAATTTTTCCCATCTGAGGGACTGTTGATTTCCTGGGAAGATTTTTAGAGGCAAAACAATTGAGCTCTCAGAATTTGTGGTTTTAAACCTTTTACATTGGTCTTGGTATTGAATCTTCGCATAGAATGAAAGGCCAAATGTTGGGAAGGAGGGAGGTGTCTCCATTTCAGTCACCCAGTGCAGTAACACTGCACATTCACATCTCTTTTGATTCACGTGTATTTTCAAATCATGTGCCTGAAAAGTCCTTTAGAAGACCAACAAAACTTTGTTTTGCCTCTAAGAGCAGAACCACATCTTATGGCATGAGAAAAACAAATTCCCAACTCACAGTAATCCCTCCTGAAATATTTAGACCCAAACCTGAGAAGAGCAGGGATATGAACAGTCTATAGCAATTTTTTAGAAGGTGTGCTATGGTGACATAGTGGAAAGACAATTACTCCAGAATGGATCCTTGATATTTCACATTTCTTTTTTACAAAAAGAATATGGAAGCTTGTTCTGTTTGGTTTTTTTTCATAATTATATAAATCCCTTAAAATATTTCATTTTGAGAGGAGAAGATAGATTGTATACCATCAGCTTTTCTCTCTATCATCAATTTTTCATTTCATGATAAAAATCTGATTTTGTATGTGTCACTCTCAAAAATAAAAAAAGAAAATAAAAAGGCCTGAATCCAAGGGCTCAGCTACTAGCTGCAATCCAGCCTCACCATCCAGCTGACTGATCACAGGATGAAGTTTCCCCTACCCAATGATTCCCCCAACATTTCTGACCTTCACACCCTGAAACAGAGTTATGAAAGTTCTACATAAAATCAATAATTTTTTTTAAATTTTCTGACATTTTATGGCTTCTCTCATGTTTTCGTCCTCACAGTCTTGTTGCTGGTAGCTCATTGTTCTCCTGCTGCAGATGAGTTGCTCTGGGTTTGAGTTGAGCCATGTCCCACCACAGTGACAGCAGGGATGGAGAGCCAAGAGCCTTTCTGGAAACACACAGTGATGCTGCTGCCCCTCCTCTCGTGTTAATCTGGATTTTAACTCTGCATTTTGTACACCAGGGAGGTTTCAAAGGCAGGTCACCATGCTGATCAAAGGGCAGGAATACAGATCTGAGGCAAATCTTAAGAGAGGAAATGTTAAAATCAACGTCACCTGGATTCGGCTCATTAATTTTTGACAAAACTAAAACTTCTTTTTCTACTGTAGTACATTACTTGACAACTAGAAAGAATAAATTAAAACAAAATATATTTCTAAAGGAAGAAAAAACCCAAATGCTTCCTTTCTCAAAAGGTCAGGATAACAGAGGATAAAATTCTGGGAATACAGGACTGGGAGGAACAATGTGTATCTACAATTTCAGGTACCAGGTAGCAAAGGTTAAGTGAAGCAGGGAAGTGAATTGACTCCATTCTTACGTGACATAGGATGATATTTCCCCCTCTAGAGTAATCCAAGGACCAGACATCCAAGACACTGCAACATGCCACAGCAGAATAGATCAAAAGTGTTTTCTCATTTTTCTTTTTGTTTCTTGGACCCTAAACTTAGAAGCAGAACATCCAGAGTTTTGTGCAGAAAAGTCAATAAATCCAGAACTTGCCAGAATCACTGTGGGTCGATATATATAGGCTGTTGGTTTCTAAATATCTGTAATGTTTCCTAGTTTTAGGCCTGATAAAGAGGCCACATGGCAGAAAAAAAGGGCTTACTTTTTCCTTTCTTTTCCAGCACAAAATTCTGTGTGGAAAAAGATCCATCTTCTTAGAAAACTGGGTCTAGAGTAATCCCAACCTAATCCCCACTGTAGAAAAAGACATAAAGGTCATAAAAATATCAATTTTATTTGCCAATTAAACCCAGAGGGAATTATTTCCTGAATTCATCCTTGTGTTTTATTGACAGCAATAGTTATGATCCCTATAATGGCCTTATAATTCCCTGTCTAGCTCTAAGACATAGTATATGCTGAAAGAAACTAATGAAGCAAAAGATACTTGATACCATCCTTCAAATGAGCTATTTAGAAAATCCTTTCCAAAGGAAATATAAAACAGCCATTTTAATAAATTAAAAACCCTGATGCACAGCTTGCTGGATGGCAGGTCCAATCAAGAGGGTTGACATGTCATGCTGTAAATACTTCCCAGTGAATGATGACATAATTTTCAGATTTGCCCTTCTTACTGGCATTGATGCATTCAGGCAAAACAATATATCAATCAGCATTTAGGACCTAAATGCCTGTTATGAGTCAATCTTCTGGGCTCTCAGCTTCCCACATCTCATAAGAATCTCAGCAGTGATTTGTAGCCTTTTGAGTGTTTCTTAGTGCTTCACATCTCTCAAATTGGTCAGAGCCCAACACCAAAGCTCGTGCTCTGCTTCACAACAATCACATGGTTTGTATAGGACAAGTGTGTATTGCTCTGTGTTCTTCCTCCCACCATGTTAATGCCAGTTTCTAATAGTTAAAAACTGATGGAATCCACTGAATGTTGTTTCACACATTTAAGAGCTTTATGGCCTGGCTTATCCTAATTTCATTTTCACAGCCTATATAACCCCTCAGCAGAGCTGCTCCCAAGCAGAATTCCATCAGTGGACAAAGGAAGCGCTACTGATGACATCTGTGAGGCCTTTGATTTGGTTCCCTACAGCATTCTTACCTCTAAAATTAAGAGATGTGTGGGGTTTTTTTGATGGATGGACTGTTAGATGGGTAAGGAATTGGCTGAGTGGCCACATCCAAAAAGTTATAGCAAATGGCTCAATGTCCAAGTGCAGCCCACTAAAGGTGGTGTTCCTGCAGGGTCAGTACTGGGACCAGTGCTATTCAATATTTTCATCAGTGGAATGGACAGTGGGATTTTTGACGCTGACAGTTTTCAGATGAGTAGATACACTCAAGGAAAAGAATTCCATCCAGAGGGATCTTGACAGGCTTGGGCAGTAAGTCCATGAGAACCTCATGAAGTTCAACCAAGCCAAGTCTGTGTCTTTGAGAACTGAGGTTGTTCAGTCTGGACAAGATTCCAGGGGGACCTTTAGAAGCCTTTCTATCTATAAGCAGAAGTGAGGGACATAAGGAAAATTGAGAGAGAGTTTCACCAAGGCTTGTAGTGGCAGAATAAAGGACTACAGTTTTAAACTGAAAGGGGGTAGATTAAGTCTAACTATGAGGAAGAAAATTTGTGAAGATAAGAGTGGTGAAACACCGGCAAAAGTAGCCCAGATGTTGCTTCCTCATCCCTGGAAATTGTCCAAACCAGGTTGGATGGGGTATGGAGCAATCTGGAGTAGTGGAAGGTGTCCCTGCCCATGCAGTGGGGTTGTGCTACTGCAGAATGTCTCTTTCAACTCAAAAATTCTATGTTCTGTGATATTATATCAAATTCTGAATGAGACACAGAGAAAGGGAAGACAGATAACAAATGGCTATCTAGTCTATTATGTATTATGTAAAAGATTAATAAATTAGATACTTCTACTGTATTACTGGGTGATACATTTGAGACAAGTGATGAACACACAACTCATGTTCTATCTCAACCAGAAGAGCAGAGGATGTCAGGTAAATGATACAGTCTTCCTACAGAGTAGATCACTAAAAAAAAAATTTTTTTAAATGTTTTGGAGTTGTGACAGCCAAAAGGAAATGTATGACCCTTCAAAAGTGTGCATATTTCATGATGCCCGTTCATGACATTCATTTATATGAACTTTTACTGGCTTTCATCAGGTTATTTGAACTCTAATATTGAAGCAAGGGGATAATCACCTGAAAACTAAATATCTGCACCTCAAATTTCATGATCCAAGTTTGAAAACATGCAAAAAGATCATGATGATCTGAAAGAAAACATTGTATTGGCTGTAAGTTACAGCCATCAGCAGTGCATTGCAGCAGCTGAAACTTTTTCTCGTGCTGAAATGTTTTGGGCTTGGGCCAAAATGCTTTGAGATTTTTTAAAATTACAATAAACCCCCTCAAAAACTATTAACAAAAATATTATGATATTGTCATGTTGTTTAGGTTTGGTGTTTTGCTCTTTTCCACCCCATAAAAAAAAAGGATTTTGTGGGAAGAAAGAATTTTAAAATACATTTTGATTACACTAAAAATTCCTGTGGTTGATAAAGGAAGATTTTTAAATTCTTTTTTTATCATGATGAGGTGGTCTTACAAAGAAATAAACTACCAGTCTCAAATTAGACCTTTCAGAACCCCATTATACCTAATTAAAATCCTTTTTCCTAGGCTTAATAGAAGTTCTGGGTGTGAATAACTTTGCTTAAGCAGATTCACAAATCTGCTTGCAGTAAATTATAGATGAAGCTTCCCAGGAGCAGAATAAACCCCATCAAGACCCTCATAAACAAAATGCCAGCATCTGGAGCCAGAGAGAAAAGCACAGGCAGGATTGAGAGAAGAATTACAGATCTGGGATTAGCCTATACATCAACACCATGTAAGGTGAAAAAAATGTCTTTATTTATTGCTTAGCAGCCTTCAGGGTGTGAGTGTCACTCAGCATTAGCATTCACCTTTATAACTGTGATTTGATTTACAGCACAGAGGAAGGAGCCAATTACATGTCTGGGGAACATGCATTGAGTAGATCCCAGATGCTTCCTCTGCCCTCTCATACAGGATGAATACAGAGAAATTTTCTTGGCCTGAAATAGAGGCTTGAGGGATGGGCTCTGACCTGCTTTATGAAACGACTGCCAGAAGAATATCATGTTCTATAGAAATTTATGCTCACACAGGTTAAGCTGCAATAGAAAATGTAGATGTTAGACACAAAGGTAGTGTTCCATGTTAGCCAAAGCCACACACACCCTTGCCAAGGCAGGAAACACAGAGTTAAAATGCACCAAGGCCAGTGAGGTGACAAACTCTGTATTTCCATGCCTCTAGAGAGCAGGTCCATGACTACTTAGATATTATACATCAGATCAAATCCATGATTAAGGTAAAATCTCAGTGATTCCACCCCTCATCTCTAATGAGATCTTTCCTCCCCTCCACTTTCTGGTGGCTTCTATTGTTTCCTGATATTTACTTCTCTTGGTTCATCTCACAGTGACAACCCAGGATCATCTGGTGGGGCCAAGCACTTCTGAGACCCTGCCTCCAGCTCAGGCTGGATGCTCAAATATCACTGATGGTAAGAGTTGGCTCTTGAGTTGGCTCTCAAAGTTCACTTAATGTCCCAAAACACATACTGTGAAGCCCTGTTCAGTGCTGATCACAGAATAATAAAACGTAAAATGGTTTCATTTGGAAGAGACCTTACAGATCATCCAGTTCCAACCTCCTGCCTTGAACAGAGACACCTTCCAACAGACCAGGTCCCATCCAACCTTCAGCACTTCCAGGGATGGGGCAGCCACAGCTTCTCTGGACAACCTATGCCAAGGCCTCACCATTTTCACAGGAAAGATTATTTTCCTGTTATCTACTCTAAACCTGTCCTTTGTCAATGTGAATCCATTTCCCCTTGTCCTATCACTTCGTGCCCTTGTAGAAAAATCCCTTTCCAACTTTCTTGTAGCCCCCTTTAGGCACTGGAAGGGGCACCAAGGTCTCCCTGGAGCCTTCTCCAGGCTGAACACCCTCAACTCTCAGTAGGAGAATCCTCCAAGTGTACTCCTGAGCCCATTTTTCTATGCTGTGTTTGCAAACCAATGATGTTTACAGGCTTGCAGCTTTCCATATCACGAATCCATGTCACTGGGGATGGATGGGTGGATGGATGGATGGATGGATGGATGGATGGATGGATGGATGGATGGATGGATGGATGGATGGATGGATGGATGCTAAATGTGGTGCTCTGACTTTTGCTCTTTGAATTCAGAAGAGCTCCCATGTCAAAGACCTGCCATCCCACCTAGCTCTGAATTCCCAAAGGTATTTGAGAAGCTCACTACAGGTGGCACCTGAAAATTTCTTCTTCCGTCTGCCCAATAACTAGTAAGAATGGAACTATTTTAGTATTTATTTATTTCAGTATCACATTTATTTTGTTCATAACAGGAAATACTGAAATGTTCCACTTCCACCATTACATGAGAGGGGAATCCCAGTCAGGCTGAGTTTATCAGACAAATCCAAAACAGGTGTCCACATATTCAGGTGAATATTATAGGAAAGATTTTGCTTTGGTTTCAAATATTATTAAGCTAATGATCAAGGGATGCAATTTTAGTAGGTACTCATTAGATTTGAAACTTTTGATCTGATCCCTCTGTCCTCCCACATACCCCTAAATAGGCAGCTCCCAAGCACTCCAGAAACTCCCAGGCACAATGACCCATGCATTACACCAACATTAAGAGTCTCACAGCAGCACAAACTTTATCCCTCCCTAAGGAGGAATGAAATTACTAATTTTTTTCCTCAAAGGTGATTCAGAGGACAGACTGTAGCAAAGGTTCTGTGCATGGAGAGAGAATTACTGCTAAGATTTTATTAGCACATAAACACGATGACGTTTTTGATGCCTGGGGCTATAGAAGCACAATCATTACAATGAAGGCCATATTTCTTTCCATCTTTCCATGGGTTCTGTAACACCCTGAGCGATCCATCTTGTTCACATACCCTACAAAATCATAGATGCATTTATTTCTTTGCTTCTCTCAATTAGCATTTGACCTTTTGAGCACTGCAGGTGTTCTGGGTTATGACAGCACAAACTCTGCAGCTTCTGCCTTCCAGCATAGCCCAGGTGAGGCTCATGAACAGGTAAAGGAAAACCACAGCACTATCAGGTACCAAATTTCTGAAAGCTGCTGTGTGACCCTCTACCAATGCCAGAAATAACCAGAAGCAGCACAGTGACGATGGTTGGATAGGAGTGATAGAGGACTGGCAGGGGTTATGGATTATACACAATATTCTGAGGTAGAAAATATGTGCTTGCTCACTGACAAAGCAATGCTGATATTTTTGTCATCCAAATGTCATTCAAATGAGACATGAGCCACTAATTCATAGAATCACAGCATGTCTTGGGTTGGAAGGGACCTTCCAGATCTTCAAGTTCTAATTCCCTGCTACTTATTCACTCAGAAACAGCTGAAAATGCATAAATTTAAAGATTTAGCAACATTAGGGGGAAAAAAACCCACATTCTGGATAGCTAAGGGTTCAAAACACATTTAAGAAACACAGGGATGATCCTTATTGAAAAGATATGCAATAATTATTTATTATTCTCCTTTTTAGATCATGCACAAAAAAAGAGCAATTTTCTGAAATCTTATTTGAGTTTTTAAATTAATAGCAAATACCTCTGCGCACAGTACTTTTAAAGAAAAGTGCAAAACTGAATCCACTCTCAACCTCCATTTCGTTGATTCAGTCATGTAATGCACTTTCTTTTTAATTGAATGATTTATATAACTGTGAAGCCCTCTGTGAATTTTACAATTGAATATATCATTGATGATTTTCTGCAATGAGGCTTGAAGCTTAGAATTAAAAAGTTATTAGTATTTTCATTAGGAAAGTTCAAGAGCTCAGATATTGAAGACCAAATCCCAGAATCCACAGCAGGCTTGTACTGATTTTTTCTGCAATTGTTCAGAATTTGCTCTTCATTATGAATTATTTAAATTAAACCCTTCCACAGACCAAAAAATTTCAAGGCTGGAAAAGACCATTGCAATCATTCAGCCTGATCTGCTTTGTAATGCAGATCACAGTCATCCCTTTATCTTCTCACTGGTCTTCCAATTTAGGCTTTGGTGTGCCCTAAACTCCTGTCTTCTGCTATATCTTCCCTGTCCTAATGCTCAACACATCCTAATGGCTACAGCAATAATCTCTGATGACCCCTGATTTACTGTGTCATCAGAGATGAGCTGTTTTCTACCTACAGGTTATTTTACCTTTTGGAATATTTTTTTATACTTCTCAATCCTGCTTTGCACCTTAATTTTCTCCAGTAAGACAACCCTGCTCCTCAGAGAAAGGCAGTAGCCCAGCTGCAGTGAATTAACAAATAATGTCCATTTTTAACTGCTAAGGATGTTTGGTTAATAATAATTAATTGCATAAAAGCCTGCTGAGGGTTTTTTCCCAGAAGAAACTGATTCCTCTCAGGTGATGCCTCAAATGAGTCACAGAATGGTCTGGGTTAAATGAGACCTTAAAGAACATCTCCTTCCAACCCCTTACCTGGGCAGAGACTTTCCACTCGACCATGCCCTGCCCAACCTGGCCTTGAACACTTCCAGGGATGGGACATCCACAGTTCTCTGAGCAACCTGTGCCAGAGCCTCATCACCCTCATGGTAAGGAATACTACTGGTGAAGGGTGATCCATGGATTATTTGCTGTCTTCTAGCCATATGTTTAAGTGTAGAGCAAAAGGAATGTAAAACTTCATCCTTGCAGAGGAATTTACCTTAATAATCTGTTTTAAGAGTGTGTGGCTGCATGACAGAGAAGTGAAGACATTTTCCAGCTTTATTGGGGCACCAAAAGCCCACACTAAGACTGAGCCTATCTCATGGGTGTGTGGAGTGAATCACTCATCCGTCATGATGCATGGACACTGTCATGCTCTAATGACTTTCCATCTTACAGTCACCCTTCTCCACAAGGGAGGTAGAGATGAAAGAATTTTGTGAATTTTCACCTTGTAATCATGAAAGGTGACCACTCTTGGCTGGAGCAGTCTCACTGTCCATACAAAATGTATGTTTGGGGTGTTTTTGTCCTCAGGACTTAAATCCACTATGAAAAAATCAGATTGGTTTCATTAAGAACTCGACCTTGAAGAGAGGCTTTATCATAGGATCAATCATAGAATGGTTTGGGTTGGAAAAGACCTCTAAGATCATCTCATTCCAACCCCCACCGTGGGCAGGGACACCACCACCCCAAACCTCCACATTTTGCTGAATCATTTCCAATTAAAAAAACATTTAAAAGAAAAATATTCACTATTAAAAAGCCTTGAGTCTTCCTAATGCTTTCCCCTTGGACATTAGAGACTCAGAGGATCCTTGATAAAGCACAGAGAACTGTATTCTAAATTTTAAAAACTATAATAACTAATGAAAAAATGGGCATGAATAGCAAAATCTTAGATTTTCCTCTTCTTTGCACGTTGAAATATTTGTGTTATTTGTTTTATTAAATTGAAATACACCGAGAAGCCTTTAAAACCATGAAACTAAAGGTTCAGCTCACTCTCCGGTCTTCAATGATATTTCCATTTTACCTTTAAGATTATAGTCTTTATACTGCTTTGTGGTTTTTGTTGTTGTTGGTTAATCTTGAGGGATCCTCAAGTGCCTGACAGAATGAATTCTGTCCCCACCCCTTTCCAAACAATGATTTTTTGGGGATGACTTGAGCCAACAGAATCCAATATCAGGAAGACTTCCTGCATTTTCACTTCATCACTCATGTCACTGAGAGATAATTGCAGAATAAATAAGTCCAGAGATGAGTTTGGAAGTGACGAATGGATATAAAAACACCACACACTCTTTCCTCTTTAACACTTTCCAGTTGGGAACAGAAGCCTGTGCTGTTAAACAGATGGTGGGAGATCAGCTCTGCTTTGGAAGTGTGGTGGGAAATGCAATCTGGCAGGATGTTTGCCCACAAAGCAGAATAAGAACTAGAGATCCCAGTGCAGCACAACAGCTGTAGCTGCACTACTCATGGAAACCTTTCAACTTCATCTCCCTCTCTTCTTCTTTATCCCCTCCTTTATCTTCACAATTATTGATCACTCCAACATTTATCACTTTGTTGAAAACAGTTGTGCAAGAATTTAGAACTTAAAAATCATTGAAAGAAAGCTCCCAAAAGGACAAATCAGTTTACAAGCTATCCTCAAGAACTGAAGGAACTGGGTTCTCCCTCGGTAGAAGATACATGTGTTGGTGCCACCAACAAAGCCTCACTGATTTTCATCCCCTAGAAGAGCCAACCTTTCTATAATTCATGCTCAGTAAATCTTTCCAGATGTGTAATTAAGGCAGAAGATCTCTTTTACTGATACTGAAAGACTTGGCTTACAATCTGTTCTTTACTGGTAGGAATTGCTATTTACACTTATTATTTTTCTCCATGCACCAAAATCTCAATTTTTTTCCACTAAGCACAGGGTCTGTGCTATCTTGATCTCACAACCATCTTCTGAGCTCAGCAAGTGACCATTAAGAGTCTGGTGGGAAACCTTGAAGCAAGGACCAATATCAGTGATTTTGGAATTCCATTCATTTCTATGCTCTGAATATTCAAAAGATCCTTAAAGGCACAAAATTCACCCGCTTTCCTGGCAAGACCTGTGTGTACTTTCCCAAGATATATTCTTGGATTTCAGAGAATTTGCATGTATTTAGTGTCCACTTTTCTATAACAAGCAGAAATGAAATTGTAGTAGGAACACTGGAATTCCACAAAACAGCTTAAACTCTCCCCAAAATCAAAGAGGAAGACTTGTCCCAGACCTTGTTCACTGCAGAGCTCCGATACCCTTGAGTAACCAGGGTATTATGTCACTGCATAGATAATTTTAAGGAGCACATTGGTGACAATTTATTTCTTTTTTATCTTGTATTATGTTTGAATTCCATTAGGATGCAGCTGCCTGTCTCAAAAATAACAAATAATGTCATTAGAGAAGCACTGAGATTCCACCCATTGTCACAGCAGAGGTGGTTTCTTCTGCATTCCCAGGTGATTAATATTCATTGGAAAAGGCATTGTGGATAATCCCTTAGGAGACAAGGTGATAGAGGCTGTGAGGGATGAAATGAATAAAAAATGTGTCCCAAATGGAGCACCATGTATACTGACATTATTTTTATGGTCTTGGCACTCAGGGATCTCTGTCACAGCCACAGTGCAGCTTCAAAGCCTGAAAACCTGCGTGCACAGGACAATATTTCTTATTCCACTGATACCAGTTTTCTGATATAACTGCAAGATTGGTTTTTTTTCAGTTTTATTTAGACCATTTAGAAAGCAAAGTAAAGCAGAACAAGGAATGCTATTCTTAATTAGGGTAAGATTATCTGAGTGGCAAGGGCTGTGAATGAGATTATTCTGCTTACTCCTGACATCAGAGTATAATTGTATAGACATTTTTTTGGATCACTCAGTCCATCCACCCAACACACCTAATTTAAGTCAAAATGCAGATCTTTGTTGAATTGTGTCCAGTTCTCAGTGCAGTTTTACCACTGCCAGCAGTTGGAAGTAGTTCTGGGGCTGTCAAAGCATGGATGTGCGCTTTGTTCTGCCACCTCTGATGAGACAAGTTTGGGATAGAAAGATCCCAAAGTGAGCAAGACATCTGTGGATGGCAAGGTTTTAAAGAAACTGAGTGAAATACAACCAAACTTCTACATCAGAACTTCAGAACAAGATAAAGTTAAATAAATAGTTGCCAATGTGCTCCTTATAAATACCTATACAGTGACAGTCATGCTAAAGATTTTAGCTTTTTATACATTTTTCAGATGTTTGTAGCTTTGTAGACTATTAATATATGATTATATAGCTCTGGGTATTTTTCCTACACTTTCTTTTAGGTATTAGGATAATAAGCTAACCATTCTAACTCATATTTGGAATTCTGTTTAGTCTTATTCTTAAGAAGACTGACAAGGACATTTTGTTTTCCAGTAGAACTTAGAAGATACAAGATAGCTCCTTAAACAACTCCAGAGGAGCAGAACCTGGGGGAAATTACCTAACCAACTGCTCTTCTAATTGGACAATATAGATATGCCAATTTATTAAACCTATAAAAATTATAGAAACCCAATGCTGGGTCTGCCCATAGCAATGGGGAAACCTGAAAACTTGCATTAAAGACACTTGCAAGTTTTGGATTGTTTATTTTAGGCAACAGGAGAAGGCCCTTTGAAACCTACCAAGGGGTTAATGAAGTTGTAACCATTCACTTACTATAGAAAAGTCAGGTGAAAAACAGGACACCACTTCCTATACTATAATAGCTTCTGTAGGATGGATTCTTGGAAATTCTCAAAACTTCTGATGGAGGAGTGATTTCTAAATTGGAGATTTGAAAGACTCAGGTAGGAGATTGGACAGTTAAAATCAGAACCCAAGAGGTTTTTAGCTAAACCAAGTAACTTTGGCCTGAGACAGTGCCAGGCCTGTGGAATTACTGCTCTTCTATTCTCACAAAGAACCTGGTGTAGCCAGTTGAAACAGCAAATGGAGTTGATCCAGCACATTTTAAAGAATTTATTTTTATAAGGATAAATCTGGTCAGAAGAAAAATTACTTGCTGCGTGTAGGCAGAGCATGTAAAGTGTCCATGGACCTGGTCTTACTCCTCAGAAGTCAATAAAAAATTCCTGTGGCAAGAAAGGCACAGGACTGAGCATTTCCTTAATACTGAGCTATTTGGAGGTTGCCCTATCAACATCAATTACAGATATGTCTTTATATGCATAAATTTTTTCTGCTTTCAGTGGAGAAACAAATGAAAAAATTTTCTTATTATTAAAGAGATATCCTATTCTAAGGAAGTTCCACATTTACGCCCCCTGACAGATTAAACTACTATTGCTGTGGATAATTAGAAATTAATATCTAAACTCCAGAAGAAATTATTTTTATTTATGAACCTGTTAAAATATATCCCACCCAGAGAACAGGGCAGGATGTTAAATTTTCAGAAAATAAAGGGTCATGACCAGATGACCGAGGGAAAATATTTTAATTTACATGTTCTACCCACTTCTTTTCAATGCCAGTCCTCATGTCTTAATTTAATAGATGTAACAGCCTTGGTGAAGTCACCCAGAGCAGACACAGTACAATTGTTATTTGTGGCTAAACAGAAAAAGTTCTTTGCCCAAACCTGTTAAAAATGAGATAAATGTGTGAAGTGTAACAGAATTGATACTAAAGAACAGCTTTGACTACCTACTTTGCAACCTAAATAATGGAGAGAAAGGGAATAGCTGATGCCCCTTATCCATCCTTTAAATAGATGGTGAAGCAAATACAGACATATTATATAGTTTTAATTGGATTTCCTCAGACTGTGTTCCAGTCAATAATTTTGGTGGGAGGAGAGGAAATCATCTCCTTGATGCTTTCATCAGCATTAATCACAGCTCATTTGTTTCTGCAGAGGCCAAAGACAAATAAAACTGGAAAGAAATTAGAGGTACCAGCAGCTTTTAGGTTCAAGGATTAAATACTCTCAGATTCTCCTTGCTCTGCTGAACTTTTCTCCAAGTATTCTAAGAGCAGCCAAAAGTAAGAAAGCATAAAAATTACATAACTACCACAGTGTTGGGATATTCAAAGGCATCTCACCAGCACCAAGCAATGCTATTTCCCAAACTATAAACTGAATTCCTGAAATTCTCAAAGGTCTCTTAGGTTGCAAGCACCTGGCATGCTCTCCCTCTATAATCCACACTACTCTGATTCATTGCTTCTGGAGAAACCACATGCCCTAGGCTTTTAGGTTTGACCCAATAATCCCTTTCTGATTCAATAGATTTGGATAATGAGTACAGGATTCTAAGGTTCAGCATCTTCTCTCTTTTTCTGTGCCCAGGCAGTCAGTTTTTGAGGTCATGGCATTGCAACCCATGCACTGCTGTATTTTCATGCCAACTGGTTGTTGGAATGAGGAATTCAGAGCAGAGGAATTGTTTGAATACAGAGCACAAAGCTGGTTGTCAGAAGCAGCACGTTCCCTAAAGAGAGACAAAAATGAAATATCATTTAGACACTAAGAGAAAGCCGCAGCAAAATGAGATAGTTCTGTTGTTATCTAACATTCATCAAAGGGATCACAGTGCTTAATTGCTGGTTTGAGAACTCCTTTATTATATCATCTGCTATTCAGTGTTGGAAAGTACATAATAATCAAGAGAGGCCTGTTCACTTTGAAGCAGAAAACATGCACAGACTTGCATTGTATTTAATCAGCATCTTCATTCTGCCATTTATGGCTGGACAGACCTACTCCTTCCAGAACAGAAGGTCTGAGAGAATATCCCTGTCCATCTGAAAGTGCTTGACTGCACTCAGAATCTGCTACCATGGAAAACAGCTAAACATCCAAATCACCTTCTGCAGGAACCTCCTTGTCTCTACTGATTTTCCAAGGAGCATAGGGCAAATACACACCCCCTACACACATCTCAATTAAGTGATTGATTTCTCCTTCTCCACATGTCTAGAAGAAAATTTCTCCTTGAACATGAAGCTTTGGTTACCAGGGAAACACCAATAATTTTGTCATATTTACAATAAAAATGCAACTCCAGGTTCTTCATGCCATTAGCTAATTAACTAATTTCTATCAATGCATTCTAATAAGTAAATACTGTAGAAAGGGAACATCTTGATAGTAAAAAAAGATTCAGTATTTGAAAGCACCTGGGCAGAAAAGGCTATAGAAGAAGGAGTTCTCATAGTAGGTGAGCTCCTTCCTGAAGCATGGAAAAAGTCATTTTTAGTTTACTAGCCCATCTCCTCTTTGGGCTTTAGAGTAGAATGTTCCTTTTTTTCCACTTTGTTTTATGTGGACTTTCACAAGGCAATTTAGTGCTCAAAAGTCTCTTTTGCTTCATATAATTTCAGTGTGGTGAAGAAATTGTAATATTCTGTTATTTATTTATCACTTTAGGTAGCTCAGGTGGTGGTTTGGGGTTTTCTTTCCTTCTTTCAGCTCTGCTTTTAAGATCAACAACCCAAAGTCCTTAGCAAACTGATATAGTCAATTTGAAGTTCTTGATTTCTTAAATCTATTTTGTGTGTGTGTGTGTTTTGTTTCATTTTTGCAATCTGTAGGGTGGAGGCTTTCACTTTTTACCTGCCTATTTTATCTCCTCATGTCCCCTTTTATATCTATTTCCCAGATGCCAGAGGACAGACCAAGAGGCCTCTTTATTTTTTCCAGTTGCCAGTTTTTGTCTGTGAACCTGTGATATTTGGGGGAAGGGGGGAGCACAGGAGGGGAGAGGTCACTTGCCAAAACAGCTCACATGGAAATGGCACTCATTTTAAAATAAATAATGTTTGCCCCTTTAAATGTCATGTTAGATTACATAAATCAGAAGGTTGGTTTAGAGTCCAATACATCTGCTTTTCTAATTTTGTGGGAAAACAAATGGTGGGGCAAAAGACACTGTCCTTGTGAGCTATGGATGTGTTCCTGGGATTTATGAGACTGTCTGTCATTAAAAGGACTTTACCTGGTCTTAAATGCATATATCTGCCTATCCAGGGCCAAAAGAAAGAGCACAAATGAATCTTTAATGTGTATTGGCTTTGTCTCCCTAATGTATTTATGGCTGCTTCACTTGCAGTATTTTTCATAGAGCTTTGTAGGTAATTATTTTTAGTGGGCCTTCCATCTTTCAGCCTGTGCTGTCCTCCTCTCTTGTTTTGCCCCATCAGTCCTGCAGAAGCAAAGCCCAAGGCAGCTTAAGCCACATTTAACAGAGATGTAAATGTTTCAGAGTTACAATTTTGTGGAATTTTGCAGCTGGCCAAAAGGATGTGTTAATTAGTAGCACACTCACTTTTGGGACCTGATTCATCTGGTCTATTCAGATATTTAAAATCCATCAGATCCGTCAGGCCCTAGAGCACTTATTTCTTGCCAGCTGGTATAAAATGAGTCTGGTACTTTGGATCACACCTAAAAATCTTCACAGAAGATAAATAAAGATAAGCAGCTGAATCCCAACCTTTGAGTTCTTTCCAGGATAAAATCCAAAAAGAAAAGGTAGCATAGGAAACCTGAATTTCATAAGGCTTGTACCTGGTTTTCTCCTCTACTCACTGGCCTGTTGGACTTTGATGTTTCCTGTTCCACTAGTACTTCATGGTGAGACAAATCATCCCAAAAATTCACTGTCTGTATTGAATATATCTTCATCAACTGTGGTGGGAACTGATAGCCCTATTTATCTTAGACTGAATCATGGCCCTGGACACCAGCCAGTTGCCTAAAAGGAGGCTTTTTTGTGATAGTTCAGACATCCTCAGGTATCTGAGATACCTCCAGCTGTTGTGCCAGTCTGATGTGATAAAGATGCAACAAACTAAGTCTTGCTCAAACAGCAGTGGGAGGGAATCCTAGGAAATATTAGAACATATCAAAGTCTCGTGTAGACAAATGACTGTGAAAAGCAGAAGAAAATCACCCATGACTTTATGCCTTCCCATGCTTTCCTCTGCCATTTAGATTCTATTTCTTCCCTAATACTTTTCAGCTCACCCCAAAATGTGGCAGTGAGACCCTGGCACAGGTTGTGGATCCCACATCCCTGGAAGTGTTCAAGGCCAGGCTGAATAAGGCTTGGAACAACCTGGCCTAGTGAAAGACGTCCCTGCCCACAGCAGGGGTTTGGACTGAGATGATCTTTAAGGTCCCTCTCAACCTGAGCCACTCTGTGATTTTGTAATTCTATGTTCTCTCTTCCTGTTGCTTTATTCTTCTGCTCAGCCTCAGGAGTGGACCTCCTGAGTGCACTTGGTCTTCCTTTACTCCACCTTTTGCAAAATTTATCCATGATTTTGTGAGGAGGACTCAAAAAAGTATGTTTTCTCATACTATCAGCCTAATTCAAAATAAAGTATTCAAATGATTCACGTCAACCTCCAAAACTCTCTAATCCAGTTTTATATGTCCAGTCGGAAAATTTAGAAAACTCCATTTGGCTCTGTTGTTCTGTCATGCAGAGGTGGTGAATGTCCAGGAGCAGATGTATATGAAATCTGTTGGCATGAAATATTCACAGAATTTTTCTGGATACAGACTTTAAAAAAAAAATCAAAGTGTCTTTTTGAGCAGAAATAAAAGGCAAGATTAATTAAACACATGGAACAAAACAAACTGTTTATTCTGTATCAAATGGCAGAAACAAGGAGCAGCTTTTGAAGTTGGCAGAACCACCTTTTTGCACAGCAGAGTAGAACAACCAGCCCACTGAAATCTTGTGCAAAGGGCATTTCCCCTGAGAGTCAGAGCTACACATGTCAAATCTAATTTCTCCTACAGAACAAAGCCTTTCACAACACCAGCTTGGCAGCCTAACCCCCAAATTTAGCAGTGTAGGTGAAGAAAGTTTCCATTGAGACCAGTTGGGAAAAATCTGTGAAGTGAGAGCAAAGGACTGGGACTGGTTTATCAACATTATGCTGAGGAAACTCAGCTCTCTCAGACATCAGCTGATGCAGTTCACTGCAATGAGATATCAGGAGCTGGATTTCAGGGATCCCTTCCAGCTCAGGATATTCTGATCTGAATGTGAGTGAGGAATTGTGCTCATGGGCTGGGTCCTCAGACTTGTGTTTTCTGGCAGAAGGAAGGTGACACTTGAAAGAAAGTACAAAACTTTTAAGAATTGGCAAAATGACGTCTTTGCCTTCTTCTGAGGAACTCAGCCCTCCCTCATCAGGCTACAGAAAAGCTGAAAGGTCTTGTTCAACCAGAAACAGCAAGAACAGTTCCTCAATACCGGATTTCCAAATCCCTTTTGTCTTTAGCATACAAATGTATGGTTTCCCATCCAACCATGGTGGCCATTGTGGACCTCAGGCTGGAAGACCCAGGTTTACATTGCCTGAAGTTAAATGTGAATTTGATGCAAAGACTCCATCTGGTACCTGTTGAACAGTGGCTGCACTGTTCCGTGGCTCAGCCTGTGCTTGTATTTTGCAGTTGGCTTTTCACTGGCTCCTGGTGCCAGTGCAAGGTCTGCATTCTGATTTTCAAATTATTTGATTATGCATATCCTGGAGATGTATCAGAAATCAGATTCTGTACAGAATTCAAGCAGCAGCTGTGACCCTCTGGGGCAAAATGAATCACTGAGCATAGGGCTGAGCATAAAGCATCCTTAGTTAACAGAATCAGCTTTGGGGCAATCTTTTAGAGGAGATAAGTCATTTGGCACACCTTGAGAGTGCATTTGGCACTCTCTAAAAAACACCCTTAAAATTTTGTCTTCAAAAATTACTTCCCTTCCAAAACACTGTGCAGCTTTTGAGAGTTTCATGTTCTTTCCTAATATTTCCTAACCAAGTGCAAACATGACCTTTGCCAAAAAGAGTTTTGAGCCCAGAAGTTATGAAGGGAGTCCCCCAGACATTTTTGTACCTCAGATTTCTCAAGAGAAAGGAAAATCAGCACCTCAGCCTGTTCTGCTTCCTGCACAGAAGCACTGCTCAGTCTCTGAGTCATCCTCTCCATCATATTCTTCATCACATGATGACCATTTTCTGTTTAAAGAAGATTACAGTGGGTGTCTTGAGAAAGGAGACTATTTTAGTCATAAGGAAGAAGTTACTCTCAAAAAATTCTCAGCCTACAGCCAGCTTGGCACCTGCTGGTTATGCCAACAAAGTCTTGAGAAAATGCCCATCACAAACAGTTTTTGAGCATCTCCTGTGGTAACTGGGACATCTGCAGCAGCACTTTCTAGAATCATGGAATCATCAAGGTTGGAAAGGAATTCCAAGAATGTCGAATCCAACCTTTACCATGTCTCTTGCCAAGTGCTTCCTTATGATAAGGCCAAATATTTTTTGTGGCAAAACACAAAATCTCCATCTGCTCCCTGTACAGAGCCTGAGGACAAAACAGCCCAATTTGCTTAAGCATGAAATAAACTGATCCTACAGGAAAACAACTGCAGAGCTTTACTGTGGTAAGTTTCAAGAGAATATGCACTTGAACAGATTGGGGGGTTTAGCCATTTATACTAAGTCACCAAATTTGACTGTGAAACCAAAAATAAATATTTCACCCCATCCAATGTCCTGCTGCTAGGACACAAGTACCAAAAATTATCCATGTGAGTTCCTATAAACTCATTAGATTTGACTTCCAGTTTATGTTCACCATCTTCACCTAGTTAATTGAAAACACTAATTGTTCTAAACATTTCTGGGGAGGAAACACAGAGCTGATGGAAATTCTCCACCCAGTTCTCCAATGCTGATGGAAAGGCAGCATGGCCAGGCAAAGGCCTCATCCATCAATGAGCAGTTCTACAAATTACTCTGGCTTATGGTGAAATGTCCTCTTTGCTGCTCTTCCCACTCCAAATCTTTGTCTTCTTTCTACAAAGTCTTCAGGACTTGGAGGGCTCTTCATGTGCATCCTGCTGAATACAGTGGTCTACAAGAAACATGACTACTTTACACATTTATCCCTCTTCATTCATTTGGCCTCACCACATGTAATTCACTTCTTTTATTCTGGATATATTAAGGTATAAATTCCACAAAAATCCCCCACAGTGGGCTAAATGTCATCTCCAGCTGGACTAATCAGACATCTTTCTGATCCAAATTAAAATAAGGACTAGTTATTGCTAAAAAGAGACCCTGGTCTATTGTGTGGGAAGAAGATTTCCAAGCCCCAGATATTTACGTAGTTAAAAATTCTTTTTTAAGTGGTTTAAACTGTTTCATGATCCAAGCTCTCTGTTTTCACCCACACACAAAACCTTCTCCTCTGGACATATATTCCTCAAACATAGGCCCACAAGGCAAAAAAAATGAGAGATATTTTCCTTTTCAGCCAGCTCAGGGTATTTTCAGGGAGGGAGGGATGCACCCGTCAGAGGAGGTGTCTGTCCGTACATCAGGGTGACAGCCACTTTGTTATATTGATAGATTCTAGCAGGGGCTGGGAGTACACTTACTCACTGATACAATTCATTACACTTTAACATACGATGCTCTCTCACTGCTGTCTAGAAACATTGACTGAGTAGAAGTCCAGCATACTGATTTATTTGAGCTGGCAACTCAAGTCCAATGAAGAATCCAATGCAGGGAACTTTTTGCCAATACACAGTAACTTTGTTTACTCAATAGAGGATGTATCCATCTTTCAGCTGGCATTGATTGCCCTTCCATTTTTATTTTTTTTCAACATGCCCAGGCTGTAAAAGGAAAAAAGAAAAAATCCCATCACAGAAAGAGATTTGTTTTGGTAGAATAAAAAATGTTAAACGTCTCCACAGATAAACCAAACAGAGTGAGAAAGAAATAACTGTGCTCTTATGTAGCATGAGGATTTTAATTTGAAGCATGGCTCACACAGGTGATTATTTCCTGGCTTACAATAGAAATATTCATTCAGACAGGAGCAAAATGTCATCATTTTTCTGCACTGAAAGGCCTTGAGTGTCATAATGGAAGGAGATGGGGAATAAAAACAACAATCATGTTCTGGCCCACAAGTTAACAAGAAAATCATGGAAGAGGGTGGAAGAAGTTCATGAAAGACTTCAACTTTCAGACACACACATGCATACCTTCAAGCCAGCTGTGGTAAGATGAGGGGCTTAAACATGAGAAACATCTGGTCTGGCTTTGGACAGAGGGTTTGTGCTCTCACATGACAGGCAGGGAGGCCACAGGGGACTGCCAAACACATTTTCTATCTATTGACCCTAAAATCACAGAATAACAGAATGATTTGGGTTGGAAGGAATGTTAAAGACCATCCAGTTCCAACCCTCCTGCCACAGGCAGAGACCCCTTTCCATGGTCCCTTCCCACCTATCCCAGGTTGCTCCAAGCCCCATCCAACCTGGCCTTGGACACTTCCAGGGATGGCACATCCACAACTTCTCTGGGCAACCTGTGCCAGGTCCTTACCTGCCTATGGAAGATGGGTAGAAAAAGATGATTTTTAGGGTCCCTTCCAACCCAAATCATTCCATGGTTCTATGACTCTTCACCTAATTATGATTTTTGTTGCTTGTCTAATGGGCCAGAATGTGCTGTTCCTTTGGAGAAAGAGCTTGAAAAACATCCCTTGACTTTAATCTTTCAGAACATCTTTGGCATTTGTAGCAGGGCATCTAACCCCCCACCAGAGCTTATCTGTTGATTGATATCCAGTCAGATAACTCAAGCAGGACATGGTGTCTTATAGGGACTTATTTTGGTTCTTTGGGGCTGACACTGGTCTGGCTTCTCCCAGCTGAAAATAAACATCTTGGTGTTGAAATGAGATTTGAGAAGATAAGCTGGATTTCTGACTGACTCTTGATTTACAACTATAAAAGTCACACCAAACTTTCACAAAGTGGAAATTTTCTGCAAATTTCCCTGGAAAAGTTTGGAGTTTCTCCCATGAATGAGGATCCTGCTTTGTGGTTCCTCCCAGGGGCTGAGTTAAGGAATCTGTAGATTATCATCATTTTGTTTTAAGTTACATTCAACTCCTAATCAATACCATTTCTTTTGCTAGATTTACTATAGATACCTTGATGCAGAGCACTGTTTTATGTTATGCTGTAATCTATTAGTAATTCTTCTAGTTTTAGACTGTGCACTAAGTAACTCTGATTAAGGTCTTTCATCTGTTACCTCCTATCTGTTCAATAAATAATTCATTTTTATGAATAGACCTGATTTGCTGTCCTTAGCACTTGTGAGCCAAAGTGATTTCTTAAATTCAAGCTGTTCCCAAAAATCTGAGGCACGAAAGGATTTAGTTTTATTTAAACCCCTTCCAGTGAAAGAGTTTCAATACAAAAAATGAATTCTTCCTGACCTTCCTTTCAATACAAAAATGAATTCTTCCTGAGTCAGTGGCAGGGCTTCTTTAGTGAACTTTGTTCTGAAGCTCCTGCTCTCCCTGACATTTGCTCATAATTGCTCACCCTGGGCTGGGCTGATGAAATTGTAAATAAAGCCACTCACAGAGCATTTCTTGGTGCTTATCTGCAGCCTCTGCAGCTTGAAAAGTCTACATCTTGTTTGTTTCCTGGCTCACAAAACACCAGAAGGATAACTTTCTGAGTCTGATTCCTCAGGGAATTTGTCCAGGAGAAGATAGACAGGAGACAGTGAGGTGGATTTCCAGCCTCTCCCACGTGTTCTTGCAATGCTCCTCAGGGTTTATGAGCATCCCAGCTTTTGCAATAAGCAAGGGAAATGCAGTGGTTGTAATTGGAGAGACACAGAATTCTGGGATGTAGAAATTTATAGCAATGGCACAACATTCTTATTGTGAGGCAGTTTCATGCTCAACAGGCTGCACAGCTGCTAACCTCAGTTAATCTGGGTGAGAGTTATATCTCACCATGAAACACTAAGAGTCCAAGGGTTTAACCTTCTCTCCTCCATTTCTTCCCAAGATCAGGTTTAGAACACAAAGAGAACACCTCCAGAATCTCTATCAGAAACTGAATCTACAACATTATATTCTGCTGTCTTTATTCACATGGAACAGCAAAGTTCTGTGTAGAACTTCAGTCTTGGTGGCAGACAGAAGGTAAAGAAATTAAATCTTATATGTAGACAACTGCCAAACAGGGCAGTTTTCAGTGAAAAATGTGGTGACAAAAAAACTTCAGAATCCAACAGAGTTCTCGTGATTTCTGATAAACCACATTAAAACAGTGTCAGAATTCTGGATAAAGGATTCTCCAGCTCCACTTTTCACTCTACATATATTTTGCTAATTTTTCTGTCTGCAAGTGAAAACACCCTCTCCAAGAACAAAGCAAAAAGAATCTGTTGGCATTCAAAAAACCTTTAGAAACAGTTACTGTGTGCTGCAAATTGCACTTTGCACACACCACCCCTCCCACGCAGACAGCAATGAACACTTAATGCCCCAGGAGTGCAAGGAGGCAATTCCTTGTAAATGTTAAGTGCTGCCTGTTGCTGCCTTGGAAATGTCATTTCCAACAGTTGTGATTGAACGAGCAAGTCCTGCTGCATCCTTCCCCCTCCAGCTCTCCCAGATCCTGACACATCTCCCTGGATTCTGTCCCTGTGGAAACGTGCTGCATTTCTCACAGGGGTGTGAGGGGACCCCATTAATGCAGCAAAGAGAGGAGAGAGTCCACATGCCTGGAAAAATGCAGGGCAATTTCACCTGATTTTGTTCTGTAGCAGTCAGACTCCCTGAGGTTATTTGCTAAAACACATTTGATGAACTAGAAGCCCATTTCCCCCCACTGTGTGTGCAGGCAGTGTAAGCAAGTAGCTCAAGGTTAGACACGTGCACAGTAAAAACATAAAACCTGCCTTTAAAAAGTAAAGCTCTATTTAAAAGTTTAAATCTTCGTTTTCTTCATGTATATCATTAATAACATATTGAAAATACTGCCTTTTAATACAAGAAAATTGGACTAAAAACATCTCTGCTGTAGGCAGACATTTTGAATAATGTAATATAAAGGCAACAATCAGGAAGTTGATCTTCCTAACAAAGTGTGGAACAGCTCAGGATCATCAAATCATCAAACACCAGTGTCACTGTCATATTTTCTGGAAAAATACTTTTGCCAGGATTTCTTCTCCTGGGAAGCTGAGAAGACTCAGAGAAAAATGAAATAAAAATTATCTGATTGCTTTTCCTGTGTTTTGCTGCTTTGGAATGTGGATAGAGATTGTTTATCCAACAGGTGGTTGTTTGATTGGTTTCATGTGAATTGTTTTGACTTAATGACCAATCACCATCCAGCTGTGTCAGGACTCTGGAAGCAGTCACGAGTTTTTCATTATTATCTTGTTAAGCCTTCTGTCTTGATCCTCTCTCTATTCTTTAGTACAGTTTTACTATAGCATTCTTTAATATAATATAATAAAATAATAAATTAGCCTTCTAAGAATGTGGAGTCAGATTCATCAATTCCTCCTTCATCCTGGTGACCCCGAAAATACCACACCCCAGGAGGGGCACAGCCCTGCTTGGGCTTCAGCAGGAACCTTTTGCCTGTCTGCACACACAGCCCAGTGCCCTGAGCACTGTTACAGTTAGAAATGCTGATTTTATCTAAATGTAGCCTAGTCCAGCTCAATTTCTTCAGTATTTTCCAAGTAATAAAAATGCATCCTTAATAAATGTGGTAGAATTTTTGTTTATCCTGAGAAGTCCAGATGAAAGACTCTACATAAGCAGTAAAGCTATTGTAGAATATTTTACAAGAAAATTTTGTTGTGACTTTTTAAAAAACAAAAGGGAAGATTCTGATCAATTATGGATGACTTCTGGATAACTTGAGACTTAAGAAATTTTTAGTAAATTATATTTGGGGGTTTTTTGCCTCATATACTGTATCTGAGTACTTTCAAACAGCTGCTTCCTTCAACTCAAGAGATTTTTGAACTTTAGTAAAGGATGACACTCACAAATTTAGAAATTGTTAGGGGAGCTTACCCATGTAAGCAAAACCAAAGGATCATGAAATGGTTGGGTTGGAAAGGACCTTAAAGATCACCCAGCTCCAGCCCCTGCCATGGGCAGGGACACCTTACACACGACCAGGCTGCTCCAAGCCCTGTCCAACCTGGCCTTGGACACCTGGGACATCCAGATCCTCTCTGGGCAGCCTGTTCCAATGCCTCAAAAATCCCACAGTAAAGATTTTTGTTCCAATATCAAACCTAAACCTGCCATTCTGGGCAGATCGACGGCCCATGAGGTCTGGCATTTGTCTCAGAAATCACACGCAGCAGAGAAAGGAATTTCTTGTCATTAATTAGGGTGTTTATTATAAAACAGTGCCTACGAGCATTTTTGATTTTATTTAAAAATCCACAGATCTGTATTCACTACATTCTTTATCTAAAAGATTGTTGGTCTTTTTTAATAAGAAAGTAATCATAAAGTTAAAATTTAAAAGAATGGAACAGTACATTAAAACAGATTTAAAGGAGTTTAATTTTCAAACATTTTTAATTGTCATGGTTCCATTACAGTCCACTGAAGAATGGTGATTTTCAGCAGCTGAGTGTCTGAGAAATGTCTGAAAGAGAAAAGGGAGGCCATGGGAGGCTACCTGAGTGCAAATCCTTCCGAAACAGTGGAACTAGAGGGACTATTTAGGTTGGGTGAGGAGGGTTACAGCAGGGTGTGATCCCTAGAACAAGAGAGGCAGGAATGTGAGTTGGATTCAGCTGTGAGTATACAATTCAGTCTAACTCTCTATGAAATTTAATTTCTAGCCAACATGCATGGGATTTCCCAGCATGGGATCCCAGAGCACAGTTCCTAACAGGAAAGTTACCTGGAACCACTGTGATAAAATTCCAGTGGTTTGGAACCCCCCAAGCAGTCTGAGTGGTGCAACAAGGCTGGAGTAAGATACAATGAGTTTGCTCTTTGACCAGCATTGCTTCTTAAAATCTGATCAAAACCCTTCCCTGGAAAGTGACCCTGGCCCTGCCAGTTCCTCAAGAACTCTTCTAGGAGCATCCTCCACATCCCAGATATTGGTTTAAATAACAGAGCAGACTCCAAAATAACAGCAACTCTCAGATGAAGCTGATGCACAGTGAAAGCAATAAACAATTTTAAACACCAAACCAAACTGTATCAAGAAACCCTGAACTCCTGTTGGGAAATAAACTCTTCTTTTTTTACTTTAATTGCAGATCGCAGCAGGCACTGTGATATAAAACCCTGTGAGATACTTGATAATAAACTCACACAGTGCCATTTTCACTTCTTTACCCATTAAATAGATGATCACAATTGGAAAGAAGAAGAATTCTCTGCACAGAATAGTTCATTAAGGATTTGTCCCATCCTGGGCAGATTCCCTCTGGGGTGGGGGTTAAGTTGCTATCAGATTGGGTGATTCCCATTCTGACCAGTGGTTGTGGTTCTCAAAAAGATAAT
Organism: Melospiza melodia melodia; assembly: GCF_035770615.1. Lineage (NCBI taxonomy): Eukaryota > Metazoa > Chordata > Aves > Passeriformes > Passerellidae > Melospiza > Melospiza melodia. The sequence goes on along the minus strand of NC_086194.1, from coordinate 170,098,651 downwards.
TCCAGCCAGGAGTGGTGTGAATTTTCATTTTAATGCCTCCTGGGTTCCTGCAAGGTTCTGGTCAGAGAGCGGGCAGTTGTGTTTAGTGAAAAACTCATTAAAGATTAATCCGGCAAAGACTGGCCATAAACATTTACCACTGTAATTCCATAAAAGTTAATGGTGTCAGTAAACAGGAGGCCGGGACAAGCCAGGCTCCACAAGTCATGGTGGGGAGGGAACAAATCCCAGCCTGGAGCAGCAGCTTCCAAAAACACTTGGCAGGACTGACTTTGCATGTGGCATTTGGAAAGTGGGAATTGCTCCCAGTGGGAAAGGCTGAAGTGGATTCTGTCCCTTGATTTGCTTAGGAAAATGATTGTTTATCCCATCTGTTGTTAGGGAATGGTTCCCCACAGACAGAGGATGCGGTGCAGGCGTGGAGCCGGCCCTGGGGAGGAATTCCAGACACAGGAAAGTCAGCAGAGCAGCTTTGCTGTGAATTTGTGGTGGTTGATGCCTTTCTCCAGGCAGCTGTACCTGAGGAGGGAAAATTAATTCATCAGCTGCATTCAAAGGGCAGTTTGGGAAAGGCACTTAACAAACATAAACTGGGAAACTGCCCAAATAATGGTGTTTGATGGCAGGGAATTTCTTACTGAACAGAATCCCTTGTTGAATTTCAGTTGAAATTGTTGCAGCTCCACTCATAAACAACATTTTTCTTTCCTTTCTGTTGCCATTGCTGATGATAATTCATTGCATGCTATTTATTATATGCTAACATTACACACACAATGGGACAAAAAGTCATATTTTCCCTTAGAAAAGCAGCCTGAAGTACAGACAATGTCATTATACATATTTATACCTACAAACTGAATGCCAGTGCTTTTATTATGCTTTATTAATCCAGAAAGAACTTCACAATCTCTTAATGTAACAGTTATATTCTGTTCAACTGTCCTATAAAAATATATCAAAGCTGGGAATGGTAAATAATTATCTAACCCATTAGGATTCAGAGTATAATGAGCAGTGACTGTTGTTTTATTTGGGGATGTCTCAAAGCAATTCCCAACTCTCCCTCCCACTACCCCATGACATCAAGGATAGAGTTAATAAAGGAAAAATACCTCCAATTAACTTACATGTTAAAAGGCAACAGAGAAAACCTAAAATACACTGGGAAAGTTCAAAAGAACAGTAATTATTTTAGAGTGATACCACAAAAAAAAAAAAATCTACTGCTGCATATCAGAAAAAGCAAAGCAGCATGAATTATGTACTTATGTAAATAAAGCTAATAGGCGATAACATTAATTAATGGCATAAAACTTCTGCTCATCACTCTGCAGATAGCAGGTATTCATTTGTGAGGATTAATTTATATTTTAATTAGAAATTTACATATTTAGCAGCCTTGCCATCAACAATTAGCAACTCCAGTGCATTTAAGGATTTTCAATTTAAACTAAACATAGTGAATTTCAAAGGGTCATTTTGGAGCAATTTGTTTCATTTCACAGCAATGGGGAGCTACACATTCCCTTCATATCCACCCATTACCTTCAGATAAAAACTCCTAAGTAGTTTGTAATATCTGAAACATGATTTGGTCTGTTCTAATTTACTTCTCATGAAACATTTATGGTAAATACTAATTACTAGAGAAGGTCTCTGTGGAGGCCAAGGAAGATAAAATTATTTGTGATTAATAAGTTTGGAGCGACAATAAATCAGCCTTATGGGTGCTGGGTGAGTGGGGAAGGGACAGCAGTGGTTGGCTCCATGCATAATTAAGTTTTAGGTAAGATTAGTGAGTCAAAGGTTAAATAAATTTCAAATAATTCCATAATGTGCTGGCAGCATGAGGTTTGATCTATATACAAACAGAAGAAAAATCTGGGTTGAGAGCCTGGCATGATTCATCCCAGATAAACAGATGGAAAGATTTGAGCTCTGCTCTCCCTACCATCAAAATGAAGGCGGGGAACTCCACCACAGACACAGCATGAGATGTCTCTTAACACACCACAAGTTTCCACATGTTCACATCCATCAGAACATGGCCCAAAACACTCACTTCAGCCTTGTTTCATAGCAAGAAGTGCAATAATTTTTTCATTTCTGAGGAACCAGGGTAAAATTCAGTTCAGAACAGGTAAATTCCCAACTGACCTGGGCTCAATCCTCATCCTGCAACAGAATCTTGGGCTGGAGGAAAATCCCTGGGAAACTCAGAGCAGAAAATCAGCACCTGAAATCTCACCCAGAGCAAAGCACCAGCACCTGAAATCTCACCCAGAGCTGGTGGGGTAAGAAAATCCAGCCCCTATCTGCAGCCTTTGGTTACCATCACACAAATAACACTGCAGGCAAGATAAAGGAGGAGGAAGCTGACTGATGCAGCTGCCCAAACAATATTGCATGGCAGGGAATTTCTTCCTGAACAGCATCTCTTTTTGAATTTCAATTGAAATTGTTGCATTCCATCCATAAATAACATTTGTCTTCCCTCTCTTTTGCCACTCCTGTTGACAATTTATTGCATACGATATTTTATATGGTAATATTACATAAACAATGGACCAAAACTCATATTTTCCCTTAGAAAACCAGCCTGAAGTGCAGATTCAGGAGAAGCAGGATGCTGCATGATATCCTATGATGACTGGGCTAGTTTGGCTAGGACCAATGTTTCTGATGAAGTTGTTTTTAATCAAGGCAAAATTTCCATCAGGACATGGTCATTTCTTTGTGCTCCTCTCTCAGACTGCTGCCGTGGGAAAAATAATTTTCACCAACTCCTGCACAGGTACAAGGGCACAATCTTCACCCCAATCCATTCAGGGTCCTGTATTATCCACAGCAAGATGAGCATTGAAACTCTCTTTGATTCAGCTTCTCTAAATGCTTAATAAAACTGAATTCTCATTAAGGTTACTGAAGTATATTTATTTCAAAAACAGAGTTTTGAATTCCCTACAGGACTTCCCCGAGGCATAAGGAATATGACCAGAAGCACCCATGGGTGGGAGGCTGTACCCTACCATCAGTTACAATTCTGGGTGTTAATTGTTTCCCCATCCCCAGTTGTGCTCATTTGCTCAGCCCAGCTGTGCCACACAAGGCAGGGCTGCACTAATTGTGGTGTGCAAATCTCACTGATGCAGCTTAGAGAAATCAGGGATAGGGGATGGCTGCAGAGATCTTCTGCTCCACATCTGCTGACACCTTCCCCTCTGCCAATATTTCTTTTCCTACATAAAGAGCATCTTTCCTCCTTGGAGTGGGCTCTGAGAAGTGTCTGCAAGAGCTGTAGCTGGAAACATCCCTCCTTTGAAAAAGTGAGGTTTTGCCAGCAATTACATAGCCAGCATTTTGCTGGCTCGCTGCCTTGCCATGAAGGATGGAGCAGGTTTCACCCAGCATTACCTTTCTCAATAATTCACAAACTACTCTGAATCCCTGTGATCCCTCCCAGGCCCTTCTCTGCTAATTGAAGGAACACTGGCCATCCTCCTGCACTTCAGTTCATCTCAGAGACCAATATTTCACTGACCAGTCAGAAGGAATTAAAATATGAACAGTTAACTCTTGGCAGCTGGTGCACAGCCCCAGTCCTCTCTCAAGGCACTGCTGACACCTGAACCATTTTCTCCAGTTATTTGATAACCTGTGGCTAAAAATGGGCAGTGATGGATAGAGCGAGTATTGCTTCCACAGGCGCTCATTTTCTTTGCTATTCTCCTCTTATTTTTTTTCCTGAGGAGTAAATTAAATCTTTTTGTCCTAGTCAGAGTGTAGAGACCTGTATTCTCTTCTATAATTGAGCCAATCCCTTTATTCCAATCCATCCTCCTCAGCTGTGGTTTTCTTTACCAATTTTCATTCGGCCAAACATTTGCAGTTTTCCCTTTTTTTCTGTGCTATAACAAGAGCTTGAGGACCCCGCCAAGGTTTGCAAGGATTATGCTGCTCAAGTTTGTATGTACAAGCACATGTATTGAGGGAAAGGCCCCTGCGCCCAAGGCTTGGATTTATTCAGGAGGAATAAAAGGCCAGTGGATGCTCAGGAGGAGATGAACACCACCCAAAATCTCTGTCAAACATGGACAACGAGCTCAGGTTTTGGGCAGCATCAAAGTCACACACAGCAATGTGTCCATTCAAGGTCATTAATGGATTTAAGTGTCTGGCAGCCAGGGGCAAAGAACCAAATAAGAAAAGAGGAAGAAAGGAGAGCCCTCCAATGCAAATTAGTTTCTCTTTTATCAAATGGTTTATTTTCAAAAGAGCCACAGAACAAAAAATGCCATTAATATCCTGTGATTCTGGTGAAGTACTTCATAAAAGCACTTCTAGCCAGGACTCACCTGAAATTGGCAATTACTGATCATGATTCTGCTGTATTTTTGCTTTGGAAGATGCCAGATGTAGGCCCATGTAAATTGTGCCATGTTTTTTATCCCTACAGTTATGATACAATCACTTTCCTACACTGAAAGCTACCCCTACTAGCCATGATACACTTTTAATTCAAGCAAAATTAAAATCTCCCAGAACCTGCCCCTGTGTCAGTAGCTGTTTACAGAATATGGCAACTTCCAGAAGAAAATAAAGATAAAAATACCCATGTAGAAAACAGTGCTAATAAAAAATTTAAAAAAAAATTTGAAAACACCTGCAAGGATTTGGGGTTGGGCTTCAATATCTGCCTCTTGCTGGGTGAAATCCAAGCATAGGATTGCAAGGAAGGTAAGAAGGAGGACACATTGCCAGCCCTGGGAAGCACCTGCAGGAAAATTGTGTGTTTTGGGGTGCTTCTGATTATCAGGGGCTTTTCACAGGGGTATGTAGTGAAAGAACAAGAAGGAATGGCCTTAAACTGAAGGAGGACAGATTTAGATCACATATTAGGAAGAAATTCTTTACTGTGAGTGTACTGAGACCCTGGCACAGGTTGCCCAGAGAAGTTTTGGATGCCCCATCTCTGGAAGTGTCCAAGGCCAAGTTGGACAGGGCTTGGAGCAACCTGGGATAGTGGAAGGTGGAACCATGGCAGGGAGTTGGAATTGGATGAGCTTTAAAGTCCCATCCAACCCAAACCATTCCATGGTTCTGTTATTTACAGGAGACACTTCCTGAGGGTGCTCACTCCCTTCGATTCACTGAGAGTCAGCCTGGAAAAAGTTAATTTTTAGTCATCAAATCCTTTAGAATGACAATTACCCCATAAGCTCAGAATGACTTGGGTCACTGCTATCCAAGAGTAGAAGATCATGTCTGGAGTGGTTCCTGCCTCCCCTAAGGTATTGGAAGAATTCTGATTCATTCTGGTGGCAGAACCACCAGCATAGATATGGTGTCCAAAAAAAAGAATCATAGAATGTTTTGGGTTGGAAGGGACATTAAAGGTCACCCAATTCCAATCCCCTGCCATGGCACTAAACTGAGCCAAGCCATAGACAGCTACTGATATCACTGGTGAATTCTTGGCAGCAGAAACCCCTACAAGAAAGATTTGCAGATTCCCAACAGCGCAGTCAAGCCTGAGTTCTCCCATCTTGGTGGAGATGTCTAAGAAGCCCAGCACAAGGAAGTGTAAGAAATCTGGGATCTGTGGTCAGAATTACCTTGTGGACATAACCTAGACTAGATACAATTTCTCTAGGCATAGTAGACAAACATAAAATAAATGTCCTTGTTCTATAGGATTAGAATGGACTAAATACTAAAAGCATAGGTGTGAAAGTAGGAGTTGTGCCTGGCAATCCTTGTGGGTCCCTTCCAAGTAGGATATTCTGTTTCTATGAAAGGCTGCTGTTTATTGACAGGGAAATGTGTGTTTGCTGAAGGAAGGAACCTTCAAAGAATTAACAGTAAGAGAGAAATCCACACAGCAAACAAGAGAGACAGGAAGTAATCTTTGAAGTTCTGTTCTAACTGAAAACATTTAACAAAATTAAAATACAAAATGTCAGTTCTTCATTCATTCTTTCTAATCTCTTTTGTATAATAAAAGAACAAAAATAATTTCTTATTAAAATGTTCTTTTCTTCTTTTCAGCTGTTCTAGAAATGCAGTTTCTTTATCAGAAATGCTGTGTCTGCTTTTCTCTTCTTTATTCAATGAGAACACTACACATTGGGTACCATTTTCTTTTCCTAAATTTTTGTATTTGTGTGTATGTGATGGAAAATATTTTCTTTTCCAGTTTAGGAAAAATGCTTTTTGTAGTTTTGTAGGATCTTGAACAGAAAAGAAATGAAACCATCCTACATATTAGCTGTTCCTGTCAGTAATTCATTCAGAGCTATAATCATCTGCAAAGCATCCCTAGTTGTAAATACACATAAATGACCAATCAAACAAAACAATGACACTAGAGGTTTTTCAATGGCCTGAATTGCAGCCTGTTTGCTTCCAAAATGCTTGAGCAATCTTCTACTGCTGGGAGAAATTAACAGAGCAAATTACTCAGATGCAGAGCATAATCCTCTCTGCATTGGTCTCATTCAAATTGATTTGAATGGTCCTGATTTGAAGCTGCTGTGAAATCAGCCACAGAAGCAAAGCAGGTTGTAGGTCTCGATATACAGGAGGTATTTTCCAGGACAGCAATGGCCACTGTGACCATCTCACCCTGGTAGAATCACAGAATCGTTAAGTTTGGTAAAAAGCTCCAAGATTATCAAGTCCAACCTTTGCTTGAGCACCACTTTGTCAACTGGACCAGAGCAGTGTCACATCCAGTTGTGTCTTGAACTCCTAAAGTCATGGTGACTCCACCACCTCACTGAGAAGCCCCTTACAATGCTTGACCATCCTTTCAGTGAAAAAATTCTTCCTGATGTTCAACCTTACCTTCCCCTGGTGCAATTTGAGACCAATTCCTCTTGTTGTCTGGGAGAAGAGACCAACGCCCACCTGGCTACATCCTCCTGTCAGGGAACATAAGAGAGCACAGAAGCTTCCCTTGAGCCTCTTTTTCTTCAGGCTGAGTCCCTCCAGCTCCCTCAAACACCCAAAGTGCAGCTTTCAGAAAGATCTCTGATCTGGGCTTCATCTCAGCTCAGTGGAAGCGTCTGCCAGGTGCCAGTCACTACTACACCAACAGCCTCTGCAACCCATGCTCCTCCACCATATTGTCAATTATTTGAATTTCCTTTGGAAAACTTCATATTTACCCCACAAAACATGACATAAAAGCAAATTAAAGAAATTGCATGAGTAATATATCTATATAAGAAGACCGATGTGGGTTGAGTTTACAGCTTGATACCAGGGTTAACTTTGAATGTGGTGCTGCAGGCTCTCCAGAATTTATTACTGATGGATTTTAAATTCAGGGGGATAGATGAGTTTTTACATGAAGCTTTTGTTGGCACTACTTACTTCAAATATTATACATCTATCTCCTTTATTTAATCAACCTTCTTCATCTGAATGATGAATTGTGCCAATGCTCCCTGTAGGATTTTTCCAAATTGAGCAATTTAGGAAATGTCTGACAAGCAGCATAGAGGAGTGGAAGCTGGGAGAGGTATCAAGGAAAATGACTTGGTTCCACTGAAGGTTGGAATTTATTTTTTTTTTAATTGGGACCACAGTTTCACTTCTTAGTTCACTTAGACACTCTTAGTTCATCTATTGACTGATGGGGTGACTTTGGACTAATCCCTGACCTCTCAGAGTCTCAGATAACACATCTGTGAAAGACAATAACCTTTCCAATAAAGTATTTATGTTGAATTTGTGTAGGATTTAGATGAACCTCACAAAGTACCATTCTACATTTTCCCTCATGCTTTCCTACTTCCTGGCATATATTTGCATCCAGCTTGCCCCAAAGCTGTTGCCTCTTCCCTGCATTTTGCATGCAGCTGTGTGGTGACTCACAGCCATCACCAAACACAAAATCCTTCGTGTTTTCTTCCAGCTGTTGTCTGTGCTGTCCCTTCACTTTACTGCACATCCTATAATCTGTAGCATTATCCAATTCACAACGTGTTTATCCACAATGTGCTGCTGGGAGGTTTTCACACAGATTGCAATTGGACAATAAAGAAAATCAACCAGACAGGAAGTCAACTTGCCAGACATCTGTAGGACAGCTTTGAATTTTTGTGCTCCTGAGCTGAAATTGTTTGGGCTGACTTTATAAAAAGAACTTCACAGTGAAAGAACCATTCAGCTATTCTCAACATGGACAATTTGTGCTTTTAATTGGAATAGTTTTAGCTCCACTCTGGTGGGATGCCATCTGCAGAGCTGCCTCCAGCTCTGGAGTCTCCAGCACAGGAAGGACAGGGAACTGTTGGGAGTGAGTCCAGAGGAGCCCACCAGGATGATCAGAGGGATGGAGCACATCTCCTACAAGGAAAGGCTGAGAAAATTAAGGTGGCTCACCCTAGAGAAGAGAAGGCTTTGTGGGATTAAATTTTGGCCTTCCAGTACCTGAAGGAGCCTACAAGAAAGATGGAGAGGGACTTTTTACATGGGCCTGGAATGATAGAACTGGGGGTAATGGCCAAACTTATAGAAAGTAGCCTTAGATTAAATATTACAAAGAAATTCATTAGTTGGAGGATTGTGAGGCCCTGGCATAGGTCTTCCAGAGAAGCTGTGACTGCCCCATCCCTGGAAGTGCTCAAGGCCAGGCTGGATGGAGCCCTGAACAGCCTGGTCTAGTGGAAGGTGTCCCTGCCCATGGCAGCAGGGTTGGAACCCAATGCCCTTGAAGGTCCCTTTGAACCCAACCCGAGCCATTCTGTGATTCTGTGGTGGCCACAGCCTGGTCCAAATGATCTTTGGCCATCCTAACTGCATTAGAAACTCTTTGAGAGATGACTCCATGCCCTGGGCAAAGCAAGGGCCAGTATCAGAGAGCTTTTTCTTGTGCTGGTTCATTTACTGGTGAAGAAGAGGTTTATGTACTGCACTATGTCTGCAATGTATTGACCAATTTGCCACATACCATGTTCACACACCACAAATACACAAAAGCCATTAGGCCTGGCATGACCAAAATTAATATTCCTACACATATATTTGCATTTTGTGATATTTGGAAACATGATCAGTCCTCAGATTATGAGCCATGACAGTCTTCATATGAGCCATGACTAAAACTGGGCCTGGGTAAGGAGGTCCAAACATCCTATTCCTTGTTTTTCTTTCCTTGGCCTATTAACACTCTTAGCATCTAGCTTGCATACAGCTACAGCCTTCTGCAGACACCAGGATGGGAGAGATGGAACAGGAGATGGCCTTTAAGGTCCTTTCCAATCCAAGCCACTCTGTGATTCTGTTAAATCAGATGTTCTGCAGGTGAGCTGAAGTCCTTTTGTAGTCAATGTAGAGGGGCAGCTCCCTCCAGAGTGCCCATCATCTCATCCTGAGGTAGGTATCTGACCTACTTCAGATGAATTTGCACCTAGACACACACTTTCATCTCCATCAAGTGAAAAGCAGTGAGCTCACTGAAGAACTGTACACTGAAAATACCTGAAAAGAGGCAGGGAACATCTCTAAACTACCCCAAAACTAACCCCAAGCCCTGAGGGCATGCAAGGCTGTACAGCAAGAGGATAAAACTCTTTTCCTGGGGTCAACACCATGCAGGGTGGGCTGTCAGAAAACAGCACATTGCCATCCCCACAACCACGTTTCCCAGTCCAACCTGCCAGCACAGAAGATGGATTGACAATGACATGGCTGATAGACACTGATGAAAGTGTAAATGCTTTTTTGATGATGTTTGCTCCAGGCATCTGCAGAACCTCTCTTCCTGCTCATGTCAGACCTGCAGAGTTCTCTGTTCCAGCCCATGGGCAGCAATGACACCACTCTTCTTCCTGTCTCATTTTTTTGGTTGTTCTGGGGTTTTTCCCAAAAATATTTTTCACACCAGATCTCCTTTCACACAACAAACCTAGGCCTCAACCTCAGGGTCTTTCACATCAGTTGTGCATTTTCATTGTGTGAATATTTCCTTCCATCCTTCTCTTTGTCCTACTCAATGACAAGCTTTCAGAGTACATCCAAGGGCTGAATTCCAATGTTTGAGTTTTGCAAATATGTCTACTGCAGATGCTGCTTATTAAGTATTTACCAAGTCATTACCCCTTAGGATGTATCTTCTTGCTTACACTGGAACAGCAAGGGAGTAGAAGGAATCTCTCCGAATTTGGTTAATTAATCCAACTGCAAACAGTAATTAGATTTTATCGTAATCAACTAATTAATTCTTCCAACTCAGTAGTCGATGTAATGAGCAAAGAAAACACAACCAGCTTTTGCAAGACACGAACCTCAGCTTAGAAAAGGAAGGAGCAAAGGCCATCTAAACCAATTAAAGGAGAATATATATCAAGTTACTCAGAGGGGAGATGGCTCTGGGGTACATGGCACAGCTAAGCTGGCATTTTTCCTTTTCAGAATTGCATTGGATCTGATGTAATTTCTCTGAATAGGAGGATGTTCTATTCTGAGCACATCAGTGCCTCCTCCTTGCATAAGGGCTTTACTGGGATGTCAGTAGGAGCACAGTGGTGCATTTACCAGCACTTTGTCATACAGACAACACTGCCTTGCTGGTCAGCTCCAATGCTGATGGCAGGAAAAAAAATGCCATTATCATCATTATTCACAAGGGTTTGCTGAGACCAGGCTGGGTAGTGCCATGTAAGTTCCCATTTTTTGTGAACTTAAACTAATTTCAGGCCTCTTTTAGGGCCAGTTCAGGCATTTTGCAGTGTGAACACATCCAAAAAAAATGAACATTTTTAATCTCAGCATGGGAGGTCACTTGCACTAAGCAGAAGAATCACAGCAGCTGTGGATGTAATTATCATTTTTATGTAGATTCATACACCCAGAACCACAATTCACAGTGGTTGTGGCACCTATACAAATGTATTTATGTTGGCACTGTGCAGGTAAAGCAAGTTCACCCTCTCTGCAGGTGCAATATTTGGGAACTATCAATATTGGATTTTTAAGTGTACAAGACAGGGAAAATTACTGAATTACTGAAAACAGTAATTAATGCTTTGTCTCATAAAATCCTTCTGGACACAGGGGTGAAGTATGGACTACATAAGTGGACAGTGAGGTAGACTGAAAAGCAAGTGAAAATGTAGGGCACAAAGGCTGTGGTCAGTGTAGTGGAATCCAGCTGGAAGCCAGTCCAGAAGATTGTCTGCCAAGGATCAACACTGGGGACAATTCTGGGGACAACACCCTTTAAAAACCCTCTAAATGGCAGGGATGGTGGGGCAGGATGGACCCACAGCAGGTTTGCAGATAACACAGAGCTGGAGGAGTGGTTGTTGCCCCAGATGGGTGTGCTGCCAATGAGGGGGACAATCTGTGAGAATGGATCAATAAGGAAATAAGGAATATTTTGCCCATGGGGAAGATTAACCCCACTACAGACTGGGTGCCATCCTCTAGAAAAATCTGTCTAGAATGACCTGGGCATGCTGGCAAACACCAAACTGACCACAATCCTGACAGGAATATGCTCTTGTAGCCATGATGGTCAAGAATATTCTGGGCAATGTTGGGAAGAACACTGCCAGCAGTTCAAGGGAAGAGATTTTACACTTCTAAAGATCCATCAACCTAAGGAAAAGCAAAGGGAATAGGTTAATAGGACTACAAGCCATTGTCCTTCCCACCAGCATTATCCAGTGTGCCATCCATCCATCCCTCAGTTCTCCCTGAATCCCACAGCCCAGGTCAGGACTGTGGGATTCAGGGCGAACTGCTCATGCAGTTGCCATCAGAACTGTTTAAAGCCAATCCCAAAGCTTTCTAGAGAAGAGCAATCTTCTAAGCCAATGTCATAAAATGAAAAGATATTTCTCCTGCCCAACTCTAAGAAGTGAAGGAAATATTTGGAAGCTGTTTGAGTCAAAACTTTCCACTCTGCACTCACTACACGTAAGGCTCATGCATTCAGTCATTAGCAGTGTACACCTAATGAGAAATAACTTTTTATGCTGAGGTGACTCAATTCCTTGCACATGTCCACAAATTGCCCAGCCACCTCCACAGCAATGGGGTTCTACCCTGGGTAGTGTCACAACAGTTGTGAAAGAGCATTTTATTTTTGTCAGACAGAAAATCCATTTAAACATTTCCACCCAGCACTCATTTGCCCACTGCATGCCCTTTAATCAACTCAGAGAATTTCTGAGCAGCAGTAAACCCTGCCCACTCATCTCTCCCCTTCAGCAAGCTCTTTTCCTCCCTGAGATCTGCCCCAGCCTCCTGCTCATCTCCTGGGGTCTGCACTTCCACAGGTCTTCAATTCTATGCTGAGATTTGCAAACCTGTCCCACTTTGTGTTCAACTGCTGCCTGTCTAGAGTGGTTTCAGGAGGAGTCCAAAGGAAAGAACAGGCTCTTTCTGTTCCTGACAGCCCATCTGACATCCTATTTTCAAGAAACATAAATTCAGACATATAAAACTGACATTATCCATCACAATACCCTACAAAAAGTCCTTCCTGCTATCTCTGTCTCCTCAAATATTATTTCAAATCTTCCTGTCTCTCAGATCTCTGATATATTTTTGCTGAAGAAATTTGCGGTGTTCCCACCTCCAAGGCCATCACCACGTGAAAAATCCAGGGATCATTGTCACAGTGGGCTGTGCCCTGACCCCATCAGGCACCAGCAGAGATGACACTCAGCTAAATTCCCTTACTGGAAGCTGCTGCTCCTCAGCTGAGCAGCACCATCAGGCCACAAGGCACACCCAGCCAAGCCATTTATCATATTTATCATATCACTGCACTTCTGTGGGCACTTCAGTCACTTCAGGCTGAGCTCAGTGACCAAAATCCATACATCTGCATCCTTCTGCATCCTCCTGCATCCTCCTGCCCTGAAAATCTGACAGGCCCTGGCAGCAGGTGGCTGCCTCTCACATCTCTGCAGCAAGATTTATCTCCTCTTGTCTGTCAGAGCCTTAAATCATCGTGCAGCTGTGTAGGTGGTTAAAGGGACAGGAGCACAAAAGCAATAAAGAAATAGCTTCCCATAATTCTTAACTACTTTACATTTGAGAATAAGATGAGAGAATGGCTCAGCTTTGCTTTCCCTCTGAGAAAGGGCTGTAAGTCAGCTGTGATGCTGTGCAGGAGAAAATAAAATTGTTACCTCAGACAGCAGCACTGCTGTGAATATTCTGTAAGTGATGGCACCATTCAGAAGGCTCTGTGTGAGTCTGGGCAGGGCAGAGAGGAGCCAGAGGAGGTTATAAAGGATATCTAATCATGCATGATGCTTGTAGATGAGGAACATTTAGATAGATATAGTGGTGATGGATGAATTACAAAGGAAGAAGGAGAGGCAGAAAGAGTGGTGTGCATTACAAAACAGCAAATAGAAAATCTTTTAATGGTGAAAATTTGTCACTAAAGAGCCAAAAGAAGGTAGGAAGGGAATCAGGAAGAAGAGAATCACATGTAGCCCCTTCTGTTTGTCTGTCTAGGCATTGATAGTGATAATTTCACGCTTAATTATCAAAATTTGGGACTGACAGGACACCAAGAGCTCACGTGCTGAGTTTCCTGTCCCTAGGTCGTTCCTCCCAGATGTTCACCCATCACATTTATAAAGCCCTGTGGGACAGAGTCCACATTTAACTTAAGCAATTTGCTCCAGCATTTTTTACCTTTCATTGTCAAAAGTTTCCTTGCCAGTGTCTAATCCAAAACTCCTTTGTTGCATTAACGCTACTTATTTCATTATGTGCTCATGAGGAGCATGAGAGCAGGAGAACAATTCCCTCCCTTCTTTCAGCTTCTGGACTGCATCACAGGATCATGGAATGGTCTGGGTTGGAAGGGGCCTTCAACATCATTTAGTTCCAACCCCCTGCCATGGGCAGGGACACCTTCCACTATCCCAGGTTGCTCCAAGCCCCATCCAGCCTGGCCTTGAACACTTCCAGGGATGGAGCAGCCGCAGCTTCCGTGGGCAACCTGTGCCAGGGCCTCGCCACCCACATAATAAAGAAATTTTTTTCCTAGTATCTAATCTAAACCTGTCCTCCTTCATGTTAAGGCCATTTGCCCTTGTCCTCTCCCTCCATGCCATTGGGAAAAGACCCTCTCAGCCTTCATGGAAGCCTCCTTTAGATATTGGGATGCTAATGTAATGTCTTTTGCAGTATTACAATGTTTTTTCCTATGCTAGATCATACCTCTTCCATCTGTTTTTAACTTTAAATTACGGCAAACAATCCCTTTTCCTTAACATCATGGCAAGTGATCCCATCCTTCATTTAACTTTTCTTTTACTATTCCTGAGGATTTCCTGAGGACCAACTGCCACTCACTAAAGCTTTTGCCATTTTTACCAACACTCACTGGGTGTTCTACTCAATTTTAGGTTTTATTGTGCCTCAGTTCCTGTCCAGCATATGCAGGCAGTGATTATTCATGTCCTACTACTGCTTGCCCTTGGAAAATCTCCCTCTCCAGCCTTCCTGTAAAGCCCCCTTTGGGCACTGGAAGGTGATGAGGGTTCCTTGGAGCCTTCTCTTCTCCAGGCTGAACATCCCCAGCTCTCAGCCCATCTCCACCAGCAAAGTGTCCATCTCTGAGCATCTTAGATACCTGTAGGACAGCACCATAAGCTTTATGCCAGCTTCCTCCACAGTTCTCTGCACATAAAAATGGATCCTTCCTCCCTGTAAACGCTCACAGTGCGCTGGTGTGCCATGGGACAAAGGTTTATGCTTTGCCATATCTATGTGAGGCACCTGAGACAGTGAGGGGTTAAATTTAGTAGAGGCAGATCCAGAGAGCAAACAGTTGTTACCAAAAAAATCTCCCTTCCAGACAGGTTCATTTCTAGCTCTGCACATTCGTCAGTTTGTGGTTTGGGTCCCAATTCCCCTCCCTCTTGGCTTTCTCCTTCATTTTAGTGTTTTATTCTTTCCTTGATAAATCAGGAGACTTTCCCATTGCCTTGCACTCAGCCCTTATCAAGGAGCTTTATAAATAACAATAATGACCAGGCAAAAGATGCAATTCAGTTAACAGTGTAATGACTACAGGGATTAGCACTGCTGTATATTTTTTATGGGTGTAATATGTCGTTTTCATTCTGTTGCTGTAATGAAAATAACAAATTAACAGAAGCATTATGCAAATTATACATTAAAAATGTCATGTTTATTAGTCCATCTTGGCAAAAGAGAAGCTAAAGCAATAGCAGTGTTAACTGCTTAATAACCACATTATAAAACAGAGAAGAAATTCAATTCAGCTCAGTTTGGCGTGGCCTTGAGGTTGTTTTCAGTGACTTCAGTGCCAGTGTTTGTGTGCTCAGAGCAAAGCATATGCTTAAATACATTTCTGGAGAACAAGATTTTAGTAGCAATTTCAGTTCAAGGATATTTATCTCAATTACCTATTTTTGGAACAAATTCCCCACAAAACATCTTACTCTTTGCACCTGCAAAATACTTGTGCAACAGCATTTACTGGCAGTTCCTTAAAACCTTGCTGCTACTTCAGAAACTGCTACAAATATTTATCCAAGCATTAACTTTATTACCTTTTCTGCAGAAGACTACTCAGCCTTGTTCTCTTTGACATTAAGGGACATGGGGAATTTCTTTTCCAGCATACCCTGAACTTAATTTTGCTTCTAACCTTGAGGCAGTTTATTGAAAATCCGGAGGTGATTGTTTTCTTACAGCGTAAGTGATTAACACTCAGTGGTAAAAATTTCTTTGTCCTTTTGTAAAGAACTTTTTACTCACAGGAGGAACAAAGATTAGCAGTTACCAGAAGATTCAAACTTTGCTTTTGTTTAACACTAGCTCAGTTATAAAATGCAGTTATGAGATTTCTATAATGGGCAGTATTATTGACATTCATCAGAATGTAAAGACACAAGGAAATTTATTTTCTGTATGAGATTCAGATTGAAAAAAATATATATATAGTGCTGGGAGTTGTGTATTTTTTGCAAAAGAAAGATTCTCTTCAGTTTGGATGTACAATTAAAGAGCAGAGAAATGCTGGGAAGCCACAGGCCAAAAGTGATTAAAAGGGACAGTGGCTTGTCCCAAATGGGAGCAATGGTGAAGTCAGGATGGGTATCCACATTTCAAGGGTTTCACAACCCTTCCTCACTGCCTGAGTCCTGTCACCTTTCTGCACTCATGGCTGTGGAATTTCCATTTCTCCTGGAGTCTCCATTTGGCATCAGTGTAGACCCACAAATTTTCTGTGCACACCCAAGGAGAACAGATGCTCCAAGCTCAAAGACTAATTTAAAAAACAACAATAATTATAATTAAAGGGGAGAAAGGGAAATAGCCATCAGACAAGTTCAAGCACAAGCCAGCCTAATCACAACTTGAAAGAAAATTGTTTATTTCACAGTTACTGTATTGGAAAAACATGTCAAGTTGTTTTCACAGGAGTCTGAAACCCAATAATAATAAATGTGAAGCTCATAGAAACTTGAGAATTCCATTTTGTGGAAATTATGACATCTTCAGAAGAGATTTGTTTTACTGAAATGAAACAAAGCCAATTTTTGACATTTCTCACAACGTTTAATTGCCTGAAACATTCCTTAATTGTTTCAGCTCAATCAAGGCATTTCATTTTGTTTTGATGCATTGGAATATTTCTAGCTCATTTCACTACTGAAACTCAACATACATGTATAAAGAGAGAAAAATCGTCTTTTAAAATTAGGCTTCTGTTATGTTTCCTAAATTAAAACTGTAAAAAGAAATTAGCATCCATTGCCTATTCTAAACAGGCACTTGGCACTCTGACTGTACTGGTAACCAGGAGTCAGTCTGGTTATCTTTGGCAATCTGATCTCTCTGTGACCAGTTGTCCCCAACTTCCTCACTGGTAATTGCAGAACTGAGCAATATTCATTTATCAAAAATCTGTGAGCAGCTTATCTGGATGATTGATTCCTGCTCATGTAATGCAATCAGGAGGGCACATTCAGGTCATGAACCCAAGTCCCAGGTAAGTCTCAGGCTGCTCAGGAAAGAGTTCCATGTAATCAGACTCTGCTAAAGCCATCAGGTTACAAGAGAAGCCACAGAGGCCTGGGTAAGAAAATTAAAACCAGGAATAGCAACGCTCAAGCTTTTCTAAAATCAGAAATCGAGCTGCTGAATTATTTCTAGGATGATCAATTTTTCATACTTTGAGAACAAAATCATCAGTTTTCAAAAAAATTTGACATTTTACACCAAAAGTATATTCTATATGTGAATTTTAAAGACTTTTGCTGTCCAAGGGTGGGATTCAGCTCCATATTTCAGCTGCAAGCCTGGGCCAATAAAATGGGGTGGAAAGTCTACCAAAATTTCTTGCTACTTAGTGTAAGATTTAAGAGCATCAGAATACCAGGGTGGGAGAGAAAATAAAAGGAGAAGAGGGGGAAAAGGAAGATATTATGTTTTTGTTCTATCAATAGTGATCAGTGGTTTAGGAAACCTGACAAGCAGGGGAGGAAAACAGGAACTGACCTTTCTGTCAAAGGAGGAGAGATGAAAGAGGCAGACTGTATCACTCTGCATTCTGACTTAGGTGGGAAACAAGGATTTGGACTGAAATAAGGGAATTTAGGCTTGGTACTGGGGGAAAAAATAATTTATAAAATCCACAAACAAATAAGAAATAACGCCCCACAAAAAGCCCCCTGACTGAAAGGAGCATAGGTTAGACAGCACAGAAATGGGCCATTCTCTCTACATGTCCAAAAACATTTCATGTTCTCAGAAACAGTCCAAATATCCATCACAGAACAGTTAATAATAATACAGAATAGTTGATCCTGTGCATTTTTTTAGTGCCTTCCAGCTCTCTTTTCTCTCATAGTCTGGAAGACGCAAAAAGGGGAAGACATGAATTCAGATCATACACATTTTACAGGGGTTTGCCTTGATTAAGAAGCAAAGAGGTAAAGGTCTTTCCTAGAAGGGTTCTCATCCAGGGAATCATGTTCCTTTGGATAGCTCAATTCCCTGGGTGGTTTATTATGTCCCTGGATTTTTCACACCAGATCCTGGCAGCAATTTGGCAAGAGCAAATAATTTCTGCCCACTACTTCTATCAGTACCTCCCACAAAACCTCCTTTGATGCTTTTGGTTTCTGTGAAGGATGGAAGAAGGAAATCCAATCCTGATGAGCCTCAGCCTGCCAACTTTGCTGCTGAAGCGATGCATTATTCATGTGTTTGTGACAGAGAGTGGTGAGTTTAATGTGCAGAAATGAGCCTGGAGAGCTGTGGGGTTGTTACATGCTCTGCCTGGCCGTGCAGTGATTTGTGCTGGTTGCTGCTGCTGTGCCAATACTCCTGTGTGAAATGCAATCCCACTGTGCCAGGACTGTTAGAGCCTCTTGTTTGCTCTGCTTTTTGGGTTGTAGATCCTGTCATCACTCCATGTTCATGGCATTTGCCAGTTGAAATTGTGAAACCTTAATGAGCTGAAAAATGTTGTCTAATCTCATTTCAAATCCCTCAAAAAAAGCAATTACAGAATTACAGAATGAAAGGAACCTTAAAAATGATCCAGCTCCAACCCCTGCCATGGGCAGGGACACCTTCCACTATCCCAGGTTGCACCAAGCCCTGTCCAACCTGACCTTGGACACTTCCAGGCATGAGGCAGTCACAGTTTCTCTGCCAATATTTCACATTGTCTCTCAAGTTGATAGAATCAAGACAACAGAGCCCAGAACAGGCTGAAGTGTTTTATTTTAACTGACAGTGAAAATATAGACATAAATTTGATACCATGCTATAACAACATGAAGAAATTGGGGATTCCAGAAGAAAAAAACACAGGATCATCAGACTAGAGACACAGAAGAGGCTGAAAGATTCTTCTCATCGCCAGTCTGCAGGGGAAAGGGAGAATTATTTTAGTAAACAGGGAGTCATTTGTCAAAAGAATAACAAAACCCTGCATGCAATTAGGCACCAAAAACATATAAGAGGGATCTAAACTCCTCAAATTACTGGAGGAGTTATCATGAGAAGGGTATCCTGTAGGTTTAACCAGTTAAGGCTGGGCAAGATTGAGTATTTCAGTTTGGTTTTTTTAAATGCCACTTCACTGCCCTTTGTCACATCTGCTGGGGCACCAACCAAATAAAAGCCTATTTATACCATTATTCCTTATATTAACACAAAACAAAGGTAGTATTTCTTCAGCCAGCATAATTTTGACCCACTGCATTGACTTCCACTAGGACTGTTGAAGACCTCCCCCACAGTTCATAAATGTTGAGCTACTGTTTTACAGGACAGTTTCTTATGCTACATGTGGTGCCACTAAAGTCATTAATTTCCAGTGGAATAAGCAAAGCTTAGTCTAACTTGCAATTCTCTGCAGTATATTTCTCCATGCTGTAGCTGTAAAGGCTAATAAGGACCTTGAGTGTGCAAATCAGAATAGATTAGGGTGGTGTGCTAAGATTATTTCCCTTTAGTTTAGCTCCAACAGCCTCTAGTGCAAGAAGGAGCATTGCAAATCATACAAAGTTCAAAATATTATATAATGGCGAAAATGAACCTTTGCATGAAAAGCAGAAAGAGCTCAATCTCTTTAGTTCAGCCCAAAGAAAGTTAAACAAGCCATAATGAGATTATAAATTTCTATAAAGGGAAAATACATTGTGTAACAGGTGCTTTCAGTTTAGCAAAATTCTGAGTACAAGTTTAAAAATGCTTCTACCAGGCACCCAAATAATCATTTGGTTTCCTCTATGTTGGAAAAGTGTCTACCAAATAAAATGGAGGTTAATATTGGCAAGTGTAGAGGGAAATGAAGTTAAGGCTTTTAATTGCAAGGGTAGTGAAGCACCAAAACTTTAATTAAAGTCACAGTAGATTCTCCATTAGTGAGCAGGGGGAAGGGGTTGCCTTAAATTTCAAGGTATTGTTCAAATTATCATGAACTCCAGGAAAACTCCTGGTTTCTCTGCTATGGGAAATCAAATTAGGAGACTTCAGTTGTTCCTTCTGAGCAGGTGAAGTTGTCATTGATGTACAGAGCAGAGTGGTCAGGATCTTTCAGCCTTTGCTCTGCTGTATCTTCCATCAAACTTGCAAAAAGGAGAGAGGAAAAGTGCCATGAGACATCTGGATGTTGCTGAACTGCCAGTTCAGCTTCCTCCAGAGATGGGCAAATAAAAACAAGTTAACCTAAACAGATGGCACAGAATCACAGAAAAGGTTGGAAAAGACCCCTAAGATTGAATCCAACCATTTACCCAGCACTGCCAAGCCCTGCACTAAGCCATGTCCCTAAGCAACACAGCTACATGTTTTTGGGAACACTTCCATCATGTTGCAGCATCATATCTAGGACTGCTAAATCGGAGAAAACAAATGCAGACACAGAACTCTGGGATCCCAAAAGTGGAAAAACCACCTGCTTCATCTCCTACCCATCCAGGATCACTCTCAACAGCACAGCAGTTGATTTATTCAGGATGGTGTATTTATTGCCAAGCATCTTTCATCATGTGCAGAGGTTTCACTCAGCTGAAAAATCCAAATAATCATTTCCAGTCACAACAGTATAATGCCCATTAAATTGTCCAGTATCTGTCAAATTAACATTCATCCTGATGAGCTAATGTATAATATTAGGGTGATCTCCATCTTTATGCTGTCCTTGCTGCTGCTCAGTGCTCAGTAAACTCAACTTTTGCAATAAAAGCAGATTTGTAAATAAACAATCCCATGCTTCCAGGGCTCCCTGAGCACCATATCAAGCATTAAATGAGGTTGTTATTAAAGTGGGCTCCAGCATTTCTGGTGATGAAGCTGAGAATCTCCAGGCTGCAGGAGGATGAAAGCAGAAAAAATGCAATAAATGTCACTGTGCTTTAGCCAACAGTGGTACAGACCAGTTGGCTTTGACCAGAATAAGGAGAATCAGTGTTTCCCTCACCTTCCCTATGAATAACATTTTTCCTTGTATTTATAGGAATCTCCTTTATTTCTCTTCATGCCTATTTATTCTCACCATGATCACTGGACACCACTGAGAAGAGTCTGATTACACCTCCTTTATGCCCCCACACTGGGTGCTTATAAATATTGATGAGGTGTTTGCCCTTCCTGTGGGCAAAAATGTCTGCTCAGTTCAGAGATCAGAAGAATGGATTGGGAGATCTTGACATCTGTGGAGTGGTTTCATGTCAGTCAAAATGAAGATTTACATAATTTCTCACATGTTTCAATTCCATCAGACTCTTGGAGATGATGCAGCTTCTCTGTCACTCTGAAAGGTAGAAGTGGCAGCAAGGATGAGTCCAGCCCTTCCCCAGTGTCTGGGCTGCTGCATTTATTCCATTTCTAGGACAGCTGATGGGTTTTAAAAAGCCATCAGAAAATCTCCAAACCAGGAAAAGCCAGAAAAAAACCCGATCAGATGCTGCTGTTTAACACAGATTTTACTGTCCTTCCAGCTTGGAAATCAGATTATTCATTTTTATCCAGCTCATGACAGCCACCCTTGCTCAAGTCCTGGCATTGAGTTAAGTTGTATCCCTCCAAAAATTCTGCAGGTCCATTCTTAGATGCTAAAATGGAAAATAATGAGCAGCCCTGCAGATCCCCCTGGGCCAGGCACAGACAGCAAACCCTCCTTCCACCAGCCCAGCACAAGGAACCCACTCTGCAAATCCTATAAAGGCAAAACCATGCAGATTCACCTGGTTAAGATGTTTCTGTTGCTACATGATAGAGTCAGTCCGAAAAACAGGGCTTTTTCTTCATGCTCTCAGGACTTAACATTAACTAAGCTCTGCTCTTAAACCAACTGCTTCCTGCTTGACATTTGTCTGTGGCTTTGGCTCAAAAAGTCAGTTTGCACCATCTGTTCTGTTTTCCTGCAGGGAAATCACCATCTGTATTTGCCATTGTTTGATGATTAGCTACAAGTAGCACCAAACTCTGCTTTTTCAGGTTTTGGTCTGTAGAGAGATTCACCTGTTTCAATGGTTTGACCTATTATAGGTTCAAATTCTCATTAATACAAAACTTTCTGGGTTGAAGAGCCTGTTTTGTCCCAGTGGTGATAGTTTCCAGCCATGGGGTACCACTGTCAGGAGTGACTGTGAAAATCATGTTGAGGTCCATGGAGCTGGCAAAATTCAAAGCCCAGACCACAAATCCCTGTTCACAAAAGATGTAATCCATTACCCTTGCCTCATATTTGTTAACTACTCTTGGCACTAAAAAACATCAAAAACACATATGGAAAGAAACAATAGGGGAATTCAATGCTGAGAAAAAAATTTCAAAACTGTACTTCACTGTAACACTCATGGCTGCTTTTAGTGTCTCTGCAGAAGAAGGAAGCAAAATATGCCTGGTGAAAGAAGGTCTTGCTCAAGAGAAATGCCTTGGAAAAGTAACTTTAAAAAATTAAAAGCACCAAAGTAATAAGGATATTTTTTTTTCTTTCCTGGCAGGAACCCCCTAACTATTAAGGTCATCTAATTTTTTTCTAATATCCAAATCTCGTCTGCCTAGAAAAGAACATGTCATCCCCATGGTTTATATTTCTCTAAGAGAAGTTATTAATCTGTTTAAACTGCCCCAGATTGTAATTACCAGCCTTTTCTGTGAAAGCAAAGCCTGAAAATTTTTGATCTTTGGTATTATTTACTGAAGCTGTCCCTGACTCAACAGCACCCTCATAATAAAAACTGTAATCAATATCTTATTATGGATTTTTTTTGAGGTAAATTAGCTTTTATTCCACAGACACCTATACATTTTCTTGTTTGAGTGAGCCTTTTCTCACTGGCTACCTACTCCATTTTCATTTAATCTCAAGTCAAAAACCAGATCTCAGGATTTATTTTGAAAGGAAGGAAAACAAATGGCATTTTCAGATGAAGAGGAATGTCTGTGCAGTGGAAGAAAGAGGAACCCAGGAGACCTGAATGCTCTCATCTGGCTGTGATTTGAGAGATCTGAGACTTCATTTCAAGCTGTAGTCACCTCTTCTCTTCCAGCCACGGCTGTACTGTGAAAAACCCTTATAAACTCTGAAAAAATCAAAATCCAGAGCTGACTTCTTGCTATCAACCTGGTTTTCCTGAGTCATTATTTTCAATTAGTATTAAAAAAAAAATCTTTTTTTCTTCCTTATTTTGTTAAAGCTGTAATGAAAAAACTGAAATGTGCAACCCAAATGAATGACCAATATTTAGGACTGAACCTGTAGCAAAATCAATAAATTTTTATTATTCTGGTTGCTGGGCAATAATGTTACAATAAGGACACTTCAAAATTTTCAAAGAAGTCTTTATCACAACTTTCATTTAAAAAAAAATGTGCAGTTTGAAACAGTCAACAAATTATGTTCATACTATTATGCAATGTGCTAAAATAATAGAAATTAAATTGGGAGTCTTCCAGCAGCAATGCAAGACTGAATTGAAATGTGATGGATGGGTTCAGAGATATGAAAGTCATTGGAATAAAAGAGGTAAAAGGATGAAATGACAACAAGAAGCTGTTCAGAACCACGAATGAGTTTGATGGGAAAAGTAGCAGTCTGAAATTGCAGAGCAAGAGGTGTCTTTACTGTCCTGTTGCTGCTGCCTCAATCTGATGTCCAGGTTCACATGGCCGGTCAGTCTCTGCATGCTCCTGGGCTTCTTTAATGTCCCTGCATTTGGCCAGGGAAATCAAAGCAAAGACATCAATGTCCTTATTTTGCACCCCAGGATTTTTTTTCATGGACAGGACTGAGCCAGATCTGCTTTCCTCCAATCTCCTGTTTCTGACTCTCTGCACCCAGGAGCCCCAAGGAAGCCAAATTCACCCTGGCACAGCACTCATGGTTGATACAGCACAAGCTTATCTTTATCCTGCTCCAAAATTTCCTTCTTCTCCAGAGACTTTTCCAAGGTTTCCCACATCACCAACTGAGCAGACAGATAAATTCAGCCCCCCACTTTCACTCCTCATTCCACTGCCAAGGTGAAGCAGTCAGGAGCTAAACCCTCCCCTGCTGTACCCTCAATTGTTTATTGCCATAAGAGGTTTATGTTCTTTATAAGACTTTTATAATTTTTTTTTTTTTTTTTTTTTACAGGGGTAGATGATATTTATGGTGTGTTTAGGAGCTGTGGGGGAAAAGGGACAGAAAATTTATGCTAACCTTCCCATCCTGCAGTGTCCAGGACATTTTCAGTGTATGAAAACGCTCAGCTCATTGGGGGAAGGCACTCTGAGGGATCTCAGTGCAGCAGCCAACATTTGCTTAACGTCCCATTAATATTTAAACAACAAATCTGTCAACAGATTAATTGGCACTGCCACTTTCCAGCAGTTTTATGGGCACTTCAAACCACCAGCAGTCTACTGCTAAAAAGAAGCATGTAGCATTTAAATATGTATGCATACAAGACAGTACTGATATTAAGCACCCTGAAGAAAAAGCAGAATTGTAATCATGCTGTTCTTGTGCTGAATTCCCAATGCTTCCTGCTCTCTCCAGAGAAGTGTTGACAGAAAGAGGTCATCAAAAATATTTAGGAATTACTTGGGCACTTTTTCCCATGGCAGAGAGGACATTGATGTCAAGGACCAAACATAGACTGGAACGAGCAAGGAGGGAGAGAAGATTTTAGATAATGTAAGAAGCCATTTTGTGGAATCATAGAATCATTAAGGTTGAAAAGACCTCTGAGATCATCAAGTCCAACTATTAGCTCAGCACCAGCCCTCTCTGGAGGCTCTCCTATCCCTTCCCCAGCTGCTGCTGAGGGAACCTGGACAGTTTAGATTTCAACTGATGCTTAAAAGCTGAAGTTTGGTGAAGGGAACTTTACCTCTGGTACAGAGCACCACTCAAGCCTCATTTATTAAATTCAATGGCTTTCCCAGCTCTATTTTGACAGGCACATCACAGTTAATTACAGGAATTATTCAGTGAAGTGGGCATAGATTAATGCATGTGCTTGCTCAGATCCATGCCAATAGATCTGGGAAAAAAAATTTGCAAGAGTGACAGACACTACAGTGCATAATTCCTCTGCTTCACTCATTAGCCAAACATGTACCAGTTTCAGGAGCAGTGATCCAACCTTATTTGCTCTGCAGAGAGATAAAATCCACAAATGTGTGGGAAAGTGAGGAAAATGGGCACAGAGATAGAGACTGTAGCCCCTAATTGATCCTTCACAAAATGTATTTACTCTGTTTTTGTTCCCTGGTGAATTCATTAGCTCTCACTTAGCACCATTCTTTGGTCAAATGCTCAGGGAGGAAATAAATTGAAGCAATTTATTCTAGGACTCATAAAATACTGGTTTATTTCCACCTTTTGACTATGCAAGCCATGAAAGCAGTTACCCTTTGGAAGAGCAATAATTCTCCCCCTGGCCTCCAGAGGTTTTTTGGAAGGAACTCACACGAATGTGGGTCTGTGTGTGGGCACACTCATGGCGAATTTCATAACAATTTCATGGGGTCACTACGAGCAGCTTAGGAACAAAATACAATCAAGGCACTTGAAGTTTTCTGCCAACCCTCCAAGCTTTTTTCTGGACCCTTTCTCACTGGCAGTGCAGATTAGAGGCATTAATCAATCACACCCTCTTGTGCTCCATCAGATTTCCTTCCTCAGCCAGAGGGTGAGTGAATGAGACAGAGCTACATTTCATGTTTATAAAGACTCATAGCTCTTAATTTTACTTTTTATTTTAGGCAATCAAGTAATACTTGTGTTCATTTGGCAGCTGTTCTGTGCCTCTTTGGTGAAGCAGGTACCTGCCCATTTGGGAGCTCAGACCATATTTCTGCAACATCTAAACAAAAAGGATTTTGAGATTTACCACTGGGAAAACTTTAAAAAGTTTACTTACTTACCCTACCAAGCCATCACTCCTTGTTTAATGACTTTTTTCTGGCTGCATCTCAGGTCTCTTTCTTCATTGTGGATTTCTGTAATTAACATTTCACTTCAAACTTAACACAATTATTTGGCTTTATACCTGGTGTTTGAACTGGAAACTGAATTTAAAAAAAAGATATTTTTGAGATATTTGTTGCTCACTTTTATTTCCCTTGCTAGGGTGTTACTGAACACACACTCCTTTCTCCTGTAGTGCAATATTCCAAATACCAGTAGCTTCATTTGAGTTTGAGCTTCAGAAATGGGCAATTTCTGAACTTCCAAGAGTCTTTGATCCACTAGAAGCTCATTAGAGTTGCTCCTGAATACAACACTCTATTTCTGCAATCACTTTGCCAATTAATGTTAAAAAAACAAGTCACTTATTAGTAAATGTGTGAGAGGCCATTAACTGATTATTTGGAATAAGAGGCTATTCCTGGTTTTAACAAAGGAGCTGCATCAACAGAGCTTTGATAAGATTCTGTTATATGGCTGCAAATAAACTGGGTCTGCACTGATCCTGGAGAGGCTGCCTAGGACAGAGGCCAGGCAGTGTTGAAGGAATAAATCAGGTGTTTATTAAAAAGGCCTTGAAGGACACACCTTGGGTAGTACAAGAGCCTGGCCATGGCTCCACCCAAGATGGACTCAGGGTCACGAGTTTTCACACTTTTATAAGTTTTGGCCCATTTATATATTGGGGTTAATTGTCCAATTTCAGCTTCAGGTTATGCAGTCCCATCCTCCTAGTGTGCTCTCCTCAATTCTCTGTTGTTTGCACTTTTTGGGCCTGAAGCTGCAGTGGTGTCCTTGGTTCTGGGGCTGGAAAAGGATTGTTTTGTCTGACTAAGCTGTGAGGAGAACTTGCTAACACTTTATATGAAGTTCAGAGTTATACACTAATGCAGTACAGAATCTGGAAAATATGAAAGCTAAAACTTAAGGAATCAACACTGTGTCAATTATCTAGTGGCAAAAGAGACAAATTGTCTCAAAGAGCCCCCCCTTGGCTGGAAAGGTGGCATTATTGTTCCTTTCCCAGAGTCTTTCCAACGGAAGAGAGGAATATTATTTCCAGCTAACTTTTTTTTTTTTTTCCAATTATTATTGGTGGTGGTGGTGGTGTTTCAGTTACCATTCCATTACAATTTTTCTTCCCTCTGCACACGAGGGAATGAGAACATCAATAATGTGGGGATTTCTGTCTTCAAGGAAAAATATCAATGTTTGATGAAGAGATATAATTCCAAGGAAACCCAAGCATGGTTATAATTAACACCTCCAAGTGTGTCCATTCTCATTTCTTTCTAAGCTGTGTTACAGCTTTAAGTATTAGCAGAAGTCAGCTGAGAATTTACAGCTTGGAGGCTCAAATAGAAACAGCTTCTCCTAAACTGTACCAGAGCTTAAAATGCAATTATAAATCATGTATTTAATTACACTGCAATCTCTCTGTATACACAGAATATTCCAGTTAGCATAATCAATATGAAAGACAGAGAAAGCAGCAGTGTGAACTCTGAAATCTCAGAGTTAATTTACCCAACACGAGCACCAAATCCAAACAGCACTCCTCAAATCTCAGTTGCCGAAACAAACTCCTGGAGAAGCATTTTGCCTTCAGAAAACTTTTCACTTAGTTTTGAAATTTGTAGTTCAGAAAGAAATGAGAGGAAATGTTCTGTTTGCAGTCTCCATCCATGCAGATACTTGAAGCCCATCAGGACACAGTCCTTTGCAGTCTGCTTTCACCAGACCTGCTTGAGGGAGTTGATCCATCCCTGTATCATCCTTTCCATGACTCTGTGAAGTTAGGGATAGTTATCCCAGGACAAGATAAAAAACAACTATCAGCCGAAAATTATTTAATGGGTTATATTTCTAAGCATCTAAATTTCCTAACAGCGCCTGTCTCGTACTGACACACAAGGAAAAGATCAGGAATCATGTTCTAGGAGAATGAGACCAATAAAACAATCTTAAATACCCTTAAGAAGAACTTTAGCAAAGAGCAAACAAATGCATAGAAGTGGTTTTTAGGTTTTGGGGGTAATTCCAAAGAGATCTTCAAAGGCAAATTTAGCAGAACTGGATGGATATTTCAGAATATTGCTTTACCAGGAAAGCAGTCATTCTAGTACAAACAGGTAGGACAAAGTAAGACAAAAAATAGCAGTTAAATGACAAAAGAATTAACCTTAATTTACTCTAATTAACCTAGAGATTAATTGGTCTTTGCCACTACATTCTGCCATCACACTATGGTTTTTATAAGTTATTTTTATTGGCCAATCCATCTTCAATTCGACTTTCCTTCTTAAGTCCTCATTACTATTCTACAGCTCAATAGCTTTTTTTTTTTTCCACTGGACATGTTAAATGGGGGAAAAATAAAATGGATCAATATAGCAACTCAATTAATTCCTCATCTTAAATTCTAATAAAATCAATTTAGAGAAGTGTCGTATCGTTAAGCTTACATCATAATGCAGTAATTAGAAACAACTTTCATCTTGCTTGTTCCTTTGAAGATTTTAATGGCAATCAATTAAATATGCTTTGCTTCTCCATTAAAGACTTCCAAAATGGAAATTGGATGGGAAGTTAAAGATAAGGTGGCTGATTGCACAGTCCTCCCATCCACCCCCATTTCAAATATTCCCCCCAAAATGTGCAAACTCACCATTAAAAAGTTAGCAGGAGCATAGTAAGAGCAATAAGTTTTCAGTGAATAGATCATGTTCTAATAGAGTGCTGCAGCACTTTGGGATTTGCATATTTACCAAGCAGAAATTTTGGTGATGCTCACTGAGCTCAAATCTCTTTTCAGGTTTGCACCCAGACACCTTTAGAAGTTTAGATATTTTTTAATTAAAAGGATTCAAAAAAGCCTTTCTCTGCACTATTTAAATTAAAATGTTTCTGCAGGTTTTAGAAAGAAAATGATAAATTTTACATGTGGTTTCATTAACAGTAATAACTGCATCTTAGCAGTGATTACCCCTATGCCAGGTGCTTCACAAAAAATAAAAAATTAAAGAGGACAGACCCAAGTTTAATTTTTCTACAGTTTAAGCATAAACAACCAGGTACCTCCAATATTTTTTCTCCTGCTAGTGATTTATGCCCAGGAGAAATTCACATTCACAAAGAAAACATGCACACCCAGTCAATGGCTGAACATCCAATTAGCTGCTTCTCTCTGACATCAGAGAAATCCAAATTCCTTAATTGCTTGTGTTCTGCCTTATTAAATTCCAACAGCATCTCTGCAGAAGTCAGAACTGCACAAGGTGGCCCTGGTGGAGTCCCAGCATGAACCCCACATCTTCACACCATCCTCCCCCTTGTTATCACCCCATGGTGCCTGAAATGGCACGCAAGGGGGTTTTTCAGGATTGTTCAAAACTTGTGTATTAACATTTACACAAATTAGAGAATCACAGAAAGGTTTGGATTGGAAAAGGACCTTGAAGGTCATCTCATTCAGTCCCCCTACCAGGAGCAGGGACACTTTCTACTAAACCAGGTTGTTCAGAGCTCCATCTAATTTCAGCTTTAACACTCCTGGGAATGGGGCATCCACAGCTTCTCTGGAAAACTTGTGGCAGTGCCTCACCACCCTCACAGAGAAGACTTATTTACAAATATCTGATCTAAACCCACTTTCCTTCAGTTTGAAGCCATTTCCCCTTGTCTTGTCACTCCATGCTCTTGTGAAAGTCCCTCTCCATCTTTCTTTCAGCTTCTTTCATCAGAAGCAGACCAGAGTAATTGCAATTGAGATCATCACAGCACAATAGAAGGTTTGGATTAACTCCAAACCATGAATAGCATTTATCCTCCAGGTCTCTCCATTGTCTCTTGTTATTTTTTTTCATTCATTTAACTATCTGTCCTTTCTACAGTCAAAGAAAAGACTAACATTTAAGTAAAAAGCTCTTCCAAGAATTGAACAACTTGTTCTTTAGTCAATGTCATTGGAATTTTATAGATAAAACTATTTCTGGGTATGTCAGTAAAAGAGACCTCATTGTGCCAACATTTGCAGTCAGTCTGAGTATTGATGAAAATATGAAATGGTATAATTAGAGTTCATTGTTATAATTAGAGTTCATCACTCTTTAGTTCATTAAAAGTTAGCATTTTGCTGAAAATGTAAGATCAGCTTTTGTTGAACAATTTTTAAAATTCTTCCTCGGAAGTCTTATGAAATATATTAGTATGTGAAAGCAATTCTATGCTTAACTTTTCCTGAACTTTCTTATGCTTTGAATAGAAAGTGCAGAAAAAGTTAGGAAACTGCTTTAAGAGGGATGTAATGCAGTCATAGCTGGAGAAAAAAATTTAAAAGGGGGAAAAAGAGCCAAAGAAAAATGGACAAACCAAAAGTGGAAAAGAGGAAAATTTTATTTTTTTTTTTTTAATGACACCTCAGAGAAAGCACCTCAGATTAAAAATTATTGATTTACAAAAGTTCTAAATAAAATTACATTCTTTGGTCAAAACCTTGTGTGATTTGAGTTCATCTCATCAAAAGGTCTAAAGGTCTGCACCTGAACTAGAAATGAGTGTGCTTTTAGAGTCAATGAAAAAAATAATAGTTCATCTTGGGGTATAACTCAGATGTTAGGAATCAGTCAGATGGAAAATGTCTGTTCCTCTGCAGTGCCTGCAAGGTGAGCCTGGTGTTCCCTACCCTGAGCAAGTCACCACCTAAGGGAGGTGACATTAATGCCACCTCTGGATTTTCAGCCCTGTCAGTGTCACAGGAGATCTTGTTTAGAAGGAAAAGAGGGGCACAGAATCAAACATCCAAGAACCCACAGGCAGGTGGAAGCTGTGACAGGATGGATTTGTTTGGTTTGTGAAAACCACAGAATCACAGAATGGCTTAGGCTGGAATAGATCTCAAAGCTCATCCCACAGGCAGGGACACCTTGCACTGCCCCAGGTTGCTCCAAGCTCCATCCAGCCTGGATTTGGACTCTCCCAGGCACGGGGCAACCACAGCTTCTCTGGGCAACACCTCAGAGGTTTCCATGGCTGCATAAAGCACAACTGGAACCATCCTCAGGTCACAGTTCAAAAACTGTGACCTGTTGGACTTCACTTGGAGTTTAACAACACTCCAGGTTTTTGCATCAAAAGATCAAATGGTTGAAAAATCACTTTTTACATTGCTCAAGTGGTCTTTGCACTCAGGAGAACATTGTGCTTTTACTTCATAAAATTGCCTCAGACATCCACAGGTTTAAAGGAAAGCATGTTAAAGAAGGGTGATGTAAATGTCTGACAAACTAATTCCACATCAGTGTCAATGCCTGAACTTGACTTTGAACAGGTTATCAGAAGTGAGACATTTTCAAAACAGAAAATGTGAGACACACTCGTGGATATTTCACAGAAAGCCTCAGCAGCTGCATCCCCTAGGCCACTGTCAGTGCTGCTGCTGGGTTAAATAAAGATACAAGGGCACTGGTAATTGGAGTCTGGTGAAACAGAGGTCTGAGAGAACTCCCACACACCTCTAGAGAGATCAACACTGCTTTAAAAATTATCAACCCACGGCAAGTCCATCACTGAGTTTGTATTTTCTAGACAGAGGACAGGGAGCTGCTAGCTCAGAAAGTTTGCTGAAAAAAATTAAACTGAACTGGTTTCCATTAACCCTGGCCCTGGATCTCTCCTCAGGGACAGCAATCACAGGATGTATTTGTCAGCCACGAAGCCCTGGAGAAAGTGTTGGCTTGCAGAAGTCAGATCACACAGCTCAGGAGTTGGATGTACAGACCCAAACCTCACAAACAGCTCCCTGGCAGAGCAATAAATCCCATTTAAACTTGTCCAGAGCACTGAGCTGGATGTGAATTCCCTCACAAAACAACTGTGCAGGTCCTTTCTTACAAACCCTTCCCACAGTTCTGCCTTCAAATGCTTTTTTGGCACAGCAAATACCTGTGGATGCCATCCCTGGAAATGTTCAAAGCCAAGCTGGAAGGGCTTGGAGCAACCTGGTCTACTGGAAGATGTCCCTGCCCATGGCAGGGGGTTGGAACTGGGTCATCTTTAAGGTCCTTTCCAGCACAAATTGCTCTGTTGTTTTATGATTATTCAGTGTTTTATTCATCTACTCAAGAAGTGTAATCCAAGCGACTGTAACGGTACCGTGAGTCATTGCAGACACTGGGAGAGAAGGCAGGATAAGGTAGAGTCAAAACATTGAGCCAAAAACGCCTGAGCAATGCTCTCCTTACAAACACCCACCATGGGATATTCACCAAAGTCAGAATTCATACAAACATCCCATGAGAACTTTGTGATGGGGCTCCTGAGCTGTTAAAGGCTGTCCTTTTGCTGTGCTCTAGAAACAAATCAAGCATGAAGGAAAGATTATTTGATACTAGAAAGAAAGGCCAGTAGTTCTGTTCTTGCTGTGTGATTTAAATGCTGATGGAGTGTCCCAGCACTCTGCTAATCTATTCCATTCCCAACCAGATATCTGACATTCACTAATAAAGAAGTGCAACACATCTTCTACCATTCCTTAGCAGCATAAGGCTTCCCAGATTTTGGAACAGAAGTTTTACAGACTATTAACTGTCTAATGCCTAAAAGTCCTCCAGGTGTTATTCTGCAGTATTAACCTAAAGGAATATGACAATCTCTGATTAGAAGATGAATTTTCATCTAATGACCTGATAAAAGCTTAATTAATAAACTTTTATAAAAGGTCTTTTTGACAGTTTCTATTTTTAGATAAACATGCAAGTCTTTTAAAGAAGATCACAGCACATAACTACATCAGGTACTTATAGCCACAGCTAGAATTTGGTCTTTCTGCAGTAGCAACAATACAGACAAAACAGAAACACTAAAGAACATTAAAAAAAAGGGAATGGATTGCTTAAGAGAGATACATGAAATTCTTAAAGAATTGAATTTTACAAAGAAATTAGGAAAAGAAAGCAAAAGCCTACAGAAATCCTTTAAATGGGGAAACTGCACAATTTCCATCAGCAGAGATATTTAAGCAAAGGTCAGATTGGCATAGTTTGAACTGAAGTCAATACCCTCTTGAGGAAGTGGCTTGACCAGAAATCTTTTCTAGCCCAGCATTATTTACAGCATTCTCCCCCTCTTCAGGTCTTCCATGCCAATTAAAAAAGCTGAAGCTGCACAATGGGAATTTTGCACGCCTGATTTTGAGCAGAGCAAGGGATTTCTCCATGTCAGACCTGAAGGAACCAGCAGAGTGTGTTTTCTGTGGCTTCATTTTCTGTTTCCATTGCCCAGATCCTCAAGCTGTTCTGGGCTGGGTGACTGCTGCTCCTACAGCCTGGACAGGTGGCTGTACCTTAACCCCTGGGTCATCCAAAATTTCTTCTCTGTACCCAGAAACTTCTGACTTAGATGCCACAGAGGCACCTCCCTATAGGGAAATGAGCTGCATGCAGGATGTAAAATAGGATTTTTGCTCTGCTCTTCATGTAAGAGTTCGGGGATAAAGACCAGGTTTCAAATTTTTTTTAGAACAAACTGGATCATGTTCTTTGTGTTATTTTCTGCACATGGAGGAACTCTTGTGTCAGGGAATTACCTAAACAACAACCAGAGAGAGAGAATAAACTTTAAAAATGTTAAATATTATAAATTTCTTTAATTTAAGTGTCCTGCACTGCTATTCATCAAGCAGCATCTCTTTCTCCTTTCTCCTACCCCTGAAGGTACCCCATAATTAAGAAGGGGTCACCTGGGTGTCCAGGTTTACTGAGTTAGATCTTGACCCAAGACATTTACACTCAAAAACAGGTGTGCAGTGACTTTCCAGTCTTTAATCAGGTCCTAAATTCAAAAATAATACTGTGCTCAAGCTCCTTGTTCTTATCAGGGGTGGCCTGTAAACATCCCACTTCACCTTGAACATGGTCTATTTAGAAATTAAACCATCTTAAGCAACTGTTAATTAATATTTTTATTGTTAATATTATCTCTTCCTTTTTATGAAATCATATTTGTGTATAATTTTCATGCTTACAAGGCCTTGGTAGACCTTCCCAAGGATTTGGCTGAAGCTAAGCAGCACAAGTGGCTTTATCTGCCCCTAGTGGGCAGTTTTCCTCCTTTACTCTCCCACCTTCTCTCTCACTTGTTTCAGATGCTGTTCCATGCTCCTTATTCCCAAGCCTGAGAGCTCTGCTATTTTTATTCCTCCAGATCCCCACCAAACAGAGTCCTGACCCTCTCCTGAGAATCCCTGGTGCTGCAGTGATGCAAATTCTTCACACAAGGCTCAAGAGCTCCTCTCCTGCCAGGCAGCTTTGCATTAGCATTCATAATTTCCAGGAGTGCTTCAGTACAGCAGGAAAAGCTTGGGAATGAGAAGCAGGCACAGAAAAAGCTCTGAAGTGTGGAGGGCACAAGCTGCTGCCCAGCAAGGTTTGCTGGAGGCATCTCAACTGGGAGTTCTGCTCAGCCATCATCAAACCCCAGGTTGCTTTTAGAGCCTGGTCCCCAAACCTTTGCCCATCTGAGGACTGGCCCAGCCTCTGTGGCAGTGGTCATTTCTGCTCAGAAAAAAAGAAATTCAGTTGGGAAAAACACCCCCCCAGAGTGGGAAGTGATCCTTGGAAGTGTTCAAAAGGTGGGTGTGGATGAGGCACTTGGGACCATGGCTGAGTGGTGGGCTTGGCAGTGCTGGGTTAACAGCTGAACTTGATGGTTTTAGAGGTCTTTTACAGCCTAAATGAGTCTATGATCCACTTTCTTCACAAAGAAAACATTTGTGAAGTCTCTGTCCCTGGGCCTGTGACGTGCTTTAGACCCTGGTGGCAATCAGGACTTCAGGAGAGTCTGGAGTTTTCCAAAAATTGCAAAATATTAAGTAGAATAGAGTCAAAACATGACCCATCTTTCCTGCTGCCACCATGCTGGTGTCACCATGCTCTCCTGAGGCTTGCCTTACAGAGCTTGGGGATAAAATGGGAAGCTGTTATGGAGCTGTTTCATAATTATTTATATACCATTTAACTCATAGAGATTAGGGAAAATATAGATTTTTGTCAGTGTCTGCCTCACAAACCAAAACAGCCACAGGAATTTTGCTGCTTCCCAAGATGACAGGAAAAATCTGAGACAGCTCATTGTGCATGAGTCTGTTCTACTGTACATTTCAATTACTCTTGTCATTGAAAACATCTTGTCATGCATTTACTAAAGAATCAACATCTCTCATTGCCTGACCCCAAATTTATCTTTCCTATCCTTAATCAGTACAGCTGGCAGAGAGAATCTTGATAATTTTCCATAAGATCTGATATTGATTTGAACAAAATGCCTGTCTGAGGAGGAGCCAAATTCAGAGAGTGAAAATCAGTACCAGATAGGAATTACATCCCTTTTCTACTGCACATGGAAATGTGCAGAGAAGGAGATTGAAACAATGGAGGAATCAGAAGAATGAAATTTGTATTTTTCTACAGTACAGAGACTGAAACCCTGTACAGTTGCCAGAGACATTCAATCTCATCTTTCAAAACACCTTTGCCAGGAAAAAAAGTTCTGCTTAAAGTAGAGAGAGGTAATCACACTAAATTGTGCAGAGGTAAATGAGATTCAGTCATGCAGTCTTAGGAGGAGAAAATGGGGCAGACTCTGTGG
The DNA here is from genome assembly GCF_035770615.1 of Melospiza melodia melodia. Classification (NCBI taxonomy): domain Eukaryota; kingdom Metazoa; phylum Chordata; class Aves; order Passeriformes; family Passerellidae; genus Melospiza; species Melospiza melodia. Next base: position 170,063,061 of record NC_086194.1, on the reverse strand, counting down.
TTTCCATGGGATTAGTTGTCCTGTCAATCAATTTGATCTGAAAAGCTGGGCTGAGCAGTCTTTCTGGCTTTTATTATTATAGCATCAGGAAATTGCAGTGACTTGAGAGGCTATCCACAAACCAAAAAAACACTTTTACACTTCTCAGACACTTTTGTAGCCTTTCAACAAAATTTAGGGATTTAAAGTGCCTGCTTTTTGGTGTGCTGTACATTTTCTGAATTTTGTTGTAAGTGCCGCCAATTGATTAAATGAGCTGCTTTTATTTATTTTTCTCTTCAAGCTCTGCCTTTTTACCACCATCACTACCTGCAATTTTTTGAGAGTTAAGATAGAAAAGTGAAGACATCTTCTCTGTGACTAGCAGTTTGTGATCCAGAGGGGGATGGAGCACTAATGGATCCCCTGAGAAGCAGAGAATGAGGGATTGTGCTGTACCACAGCAAGTAGAAGAAAACATCATAAAGGATAAGGAAGCCATAAAATGACCAAATTCATGTACCACAGTAAAGGGTTATTGAAGGCAATGCTGGTGGGACAGTAGAGACAGGAACCAGAGGAGTGGAAGGGTTAGTTTTTCTTAGTGCTTGCCTCTTGTCCAGGCTGTTATTTTCTTTAAATGAATCCATGTGTAAACAAATAGATGCCTAAATCATTAATTTGAGTAGGAGGGCGTTCTGATCTCTGTGCATGGGCAAACACAAGCACATGGATTAACCATTTTATTCCAGGCACTGTCGGGGCATCAGAATGAGGTGAACTAGTGAGGAAAGAGTAGAGGAGGTCCTGACAGCAGAAGAGCCCATAGTCCTTCTTTGGACAGAGCTGTAACACAGAGAAGTGTGGAAACTCTTTAGGAAAGTCAAGGGCAGGCCTGAGCAAAACCTCTGCCACTCATATTTCCAGAGAGCTGGAAGTCAATTGAAATAACCTTTCAGTGTCAGTTTACATAGCTTCAGGAATACAAAAATTGCTGAATTTGTGAGAGCTGAAACACTTGCAGGAACCTGGACAGATACAGAATCTCGGCAAACATAAGGAGGGGAGAACCCTCTAAACTTGGCTCTGGAATTTGCCTCTGAAGAACACCTTGGGAGAGGTGCAAGACATTATACTCTGTGATTTCCTCTGCAAGCCAGGCCTGAGTGAAAAAATCTATCTGGTGTCCTAGAATCATGCCAGGCATCTCCCCATCCAAACCTCATAAAATCTCAGATGGGCATCAGGACAGATTTTCTCTACATGTTACCACAGCTGGTCCCTTTTCTTGTCTCCTTGTCTGCATGTGGCTGGGCTCAGATGAGTAATTCAGGCTCTCCTCTGTCTATCTGCAAAGCTTTCTGCATCACAGCCTTTGCCTGCTCTTTGAAGCTGCTGAATTTAAGCAAGAGCTGCTGTTTTTCAAGCTCTTTTGTGTCTATTACCTCTCTGCAGGCTCACAGCTCTCAGACTCCCCTGAACCTTTATTTCAAAAACAAACACCAGTCCCTGTGACTTTCATCCATGGCACTCTGCAAACAAAGGCAAATGTGTTACATGAAAACAGATTTGTTTTTTGTCCCTGGAAACCTGAAAAGGGGAAAAAAGCTCTAATTAAGAGGAAGGTGAAATTATTTTCATTCCTTTTTTTTAAGCTTAATGAAGCCCATGGGAGAAAGGAACTACAGAAATACAAAGTGAGCAACCTACTTTAGTGGAAGCTGTCTCTGACCACAACAGGAGACTGGAACTAGATGAGCTTTAATGTCCCTTCCATCTCAAACCATTCTATGATTCTACAACAGCTCATTCATGACTGAATGCAGCACTACCAGGAAAAAAGAGAAATGAGAAACAAGTCTGAGTTATTTCAGCTCCACAAGCTGTAGGTCACTCACTGACAAAAAAATGGAGGAGGTTTACATTGACACAATTCACTTGCTATATGTCAAAAGAAGTTCTTGTGAGTGATAACCTGTGCAGCCAATGCAGGGTGAACTCACTTTGCCTTGCTAACTCCACTTCCTCAGGGGGCCTCTGGGATGGCCATTTTAACAATTTAAAATACTGACACAAAGAAATTTGGCTCCGAGGTAATTTCCTGAAAGCCATAGAAGAAAGGGTAACAACATCAAAATTATATCACAAGCCCACTGTCTACTTTTTTATTTCTCTTAAGGACCAGTGGGAACCCAACAGAAAAATATGGTGCAAAAAGGCCTGTCTGGATGCTGCTGGTGCTGCAGGTTTTTTCCCCATAGTCTTGTCTGTTTTCCTGACAGACTGCAAATCCTCTCTGCCTTTCTCAGAGCCTTAATGCATCACATATCTGCAGCAGCAGAGCTTCCCTGGGATAGTTCCCTCTGCTTGGCTGTGCAGCTCAGGTTGGAGATTGTTTTAGATTAATGGAGCCTGTCACTTCTACAGTAACAGCTGTTACTCACAAAATTGGACATTTTCCAGCTAACCACTGCTCTGAACAGAAGAGTAAATAGAGACCACTTAGCAGAGGCAAGAAGCTCAGCACGGCTGGAGGATCAGGACTGTCACAGGTGACAGGTGTCCTCTGAGTGTGGAGTAAGGTCAGGCAGCAGCAGAGTCCCCCCATCTGCTGCTTCTCCAACACTAATTGTCAGCCTTATGCTTTACATTGGTGATTGCCTCAGGTTAAATCCAGCCCTGATGTCTCTTGTCTGGAATAAGCCTGCAGAAAAGAGAACAGAAATTTTTGAAAGATGTTTGCAAGCTGTTTACCCAAGCAGCCAGACACTGGAGGAGCTCACCTAGGGAAAGGTGTAAGCCCTTCCTAAAAGAGCTTTCAAAAATAGGTTCAATGAGCTGCTGTGACAGTTTGTTTGTTAACATTTCCATGGAACAAGGAGACAGCTTCAATATTCCTCTGTTTCTTGTGAAACACTGAGCTGCTAAAAGTTGCTGAACTGCCCTGCTAAAAAAGACAGATATAATGAAATGGTTAAAAAATCAATGGTACACCCATATGCTTATTTGAGTAGATAATGTTTAAATAATCACCAAAAAAAAGCATTAAATCATTTAATCATGGAATGGATTGGGTTGGAAGGGACCTTGAAGATCATCCCGTTCCAAACACCTGCCATGGACAGGGACGTCTTTCACTAGACCAGGTTGCCCCAAGCCTCTTCCAACCTGGTCTCAAACACCTCCAGGAATGCGACATGTACATAATAATAGCAATAAAATAATAATAAATATTAATTAAAAATATTCTTTCAATATCAATATGAGGGCCTAGCACTGACCTGCTGTGAAAGACATTACTCACTTTAGACCATTTTCTGTCAGCCACATCACAGCAGAACAACTCTGGACACATTCCCCAGGAAAGCCCAGAGATGAGAGATGGTGGCAGTGCTCTTGTTCCAGCAGAAACAATTAATTTGTGACAGAAATTGCCAACTGAGGAACCATGCCCAGAATCCCAGGACCATCTCATTCCAAGCCCCTGCCAATGGCAGGAACATCTTCCACTAAACCAGGTTGTTCAAAGCCCCATCCAGCCTGACCATGAACACTTCCAGGGATGGAGCATCCACAGCTTCTCTGGGCAACCTGTGCCAGGGCCTTACAACCTTCACAGTAAAGAATTTCTTCCTAATATCCAATCTGAACTTGCCGTCCTTCATCCCAAGAAAATTGTCCTCTGCCCTCTCACTACATGCCCTTGCCAAAAGTTGCTCTCCACCTTCCTTTATGTACTCCCAATATCCCAAAATATCAGTGCATACTGCAGAGACCATCCCTGGCCAAGAACTTGTCCCAAACTGAATTTTCACATCAACTATTATCATGTCCTTCATGAGAAGAAATTAGAATAACATGAGAAGAAATAAGAACATGAGAAGAAATATCTATGAGTTCCATTTTAAAAGGACACAATACCCTCAAGCAATGTTCAGGTCTGGGCTTTGTTTTTAAAATATTGAATGAAAGGCAGTGCCTGTGGGAAAGGGAATGCTGATGCTTTTTTTTTATTTATCAGACAATGTAGGGCTTAAAAAAAGCATTATTCTCATATCTATTATATATCTAACTTCTGGATAAAGGTCCAGCAAATGCATAGAATTTCATCATCATAATTTTTGGTATCTTTTCTATTGAGTAGTGAGGCATGACCAAAAAGTCCCTAAAATCAGATACTAATTTCAAAATGTTGACGCTGACAGAATTTTCTCACAGGTTTGCCTGAGATAAACACCCCAGAAGGCTGCTGGCATCTGATCTTCAAGGCACTCTCTGGCAAACAAACCTCTCTTTTCTCTCATGAGGGTTTGTTTGAGTGCCTCCCAAGAGAGGTCAGAAGTGATGTGTGAAGGGTGCACCCACATCACACACCCAGGGAGGGACCTGCTGTGCTTCCTCAGCTCCCTGCTTGCCAGTGCCAGAGCTCTATTTCCTCACACAGCACATTCCTTTCTGCTTTATTAGCTGAAACTCAGCCCTGTGTGAAACACAAAGAAATGAACTCCCGGGCCTTTTTTTCCCCTCTCCTTTCTCAGTGCCTGTACTCTCATGCCAGATAATTTAGAGAGGAAAATGTGCTGCGAGCAAAGGGAGCAAAATGAATGATTCTCCTTTTCACTTCAGATCACTTCCAGTTTCTCAATTTAAATTGCATTTGCATTGAGCATCTCAGTGCAACCTCACAGGCACAAACAGGAGCCCCCTAACTTCTGCTCTATCACGACCCCCTCAATCAGAGATCAGCTCATCACTTGCTGAAAACATGTTGGTTTTATGACTTTTCTGTGACCACACTCTTTAGAGATCTTTATATCAAGCTATAGGCAGTGTCCTACACATAAATGCAAGGGTGGCAGTAAGATCTCCAGAGCCATAAGGAAAGCAACATAACAGACACTGCAGATGGAAATTCCTGTTGCATCCACATCCCAGAAAATCTCTGATGCACCATCCACAGAACTGTTTCCCAAGTGAAAAGACCTTGGCAAGTGCTTCTGCTGCCAGGTAAAGGAAAATGAGGCAATATCAGGCTGGAAAAGGCCATGGCAGCCTGATAACTCTGCCACAGAGCAGAGAGAGAGAGCAAGGAGCAATCTGCCCTCCTTGCTGTCTCTGTCCTGCTGGTGCTGTGCTGCAATGGTGAGTGATGACTCCACTCTGGTATCCACACATTTGCTCCTGTTTCACTGTGTGATGACAAGCAGCTCTGGGGAAGAGTGGGAGAAGGGAGCAGCATGAACAGGAAATGAGGGAGGAGGATTTGGAGAGGGGAAGAATGCTAATGTGCAGCTGGAGAGGGATGTGGTCATAGTAAAACAATGACAGAGTGAAAAAAAATAACAACAGGAGGGAAAAAATCCAAAACTTCAATGTTTTCATTATTTAGCTAGAGTCCTGAGGACACTGAAAGCAATGTCCTTGTCAGGTCAGTGTCCAGTAGGACCCCTTTAATAAAGCCCATCAGCAGCATTGCCATCTGTCCTGTTTCCACTGAATGTGTCACCAGAAATTTAAACCACTTTAAACTTGCAGCCTCTGCATGGAGCTGCTGTCCGTAGGTCTCACTGATGGCTTGAGCACAGTGGGGACAGAGGGGACACTGAACTTTCTCCATCTATAGGTACTTCCATGCCTTCATCTTTCTGCCTCTCAATCCCTTCATTCCTCTGTCCCTCTACTCCTTCATCTCTCCCAGTAGGGACAAGGCTTGGCTGGGCCTGCCCTTCTCTTGTGACTTGTTGGAGGAACACATCCTTCCTTAGTCCCATCTGACACTTCTCCCACTGCTGCACTCTATTCTCTAATGGGAATAAGACAGAGAAGGAAAACAAGAATGGGCTTCAAATGTCCCCATGGAGCAAGTTCAAAGCAAACCCAAGAAAGTTCATCATGAAGGTGGGGAGCTCTTCACCACAGGATGCTGGAGGTGCTGAGAAGTGATGAGTTTTCAGGGATATGTGCATACAAAATACACAGAAACCACTCCAGCTCAGGAAATCTCTGAACATCAAGTAGTTGGATGCCAGAAAAATAATTCACTGAAATATGTTTACCTTGCTCTTATACTTGGTGTCACCCTGGGTACTGTCAGAGACAGGACATGAGACCACACAGCCAATACAGCCTGTCCATGTCCTGTCATCCCAGGACCTGTTCCATACACCACGGAGGCAATATCTCCCCTTCAGTAAACACACAACCCTTCCCTCCAACAGGCAAATTTTGGTTTTTAAATATGATCAATACCATCCCAGCCCCTGACCTTTAATATCAGTGTTATGCCAGGCCCTCAAACTCTGCTTCCCAAATTGACCCTGTAATTCCAGCACCATTTCAATCACTCACAGTCTCCAGGAACTGTGACACCAGCTCTGCATTAATCCCAATGATGTTTTACTCCTTCTGCCTCAGGCCACCCACCAAGAACCTCAGATTCCCAAAGTCAGGTTTGGAAGATGGAAGGAAGGTGTAAAAGCAGGGAGAAGTGATTTGGGAAAGGAAGGGTAAGTTAAATAAATAAAAAAAAAACAGCAAGATGTCTTCTTTTCTGCTACTTTTCTGCACTGTTTTTTTACTCCTAGCTTACACTTTTTTCACTAGTCACCAGTGCCAACATAGCCTCAGAAAAGATGCCTTTAAAGATTTTTTTCCTTGATAAAATGCTATTTTTGTTGTGAGGTTTGATGAGTACCTAAAAAATCTCTTGTACCCCTGTCAAAGAAAGAAATCTACCCAAGGAAGAGGTCTTTTCTTAGGAAACAGCAAAAGCTCAGTCCAAAATATGTCCATCACACATAATTGCTTCCAATAACTTGGACTGTCTTAGTCTTGGCAGTTGTTGGGCAAAAGGATCTTGTGTAAAGAGAAAAAGCACAATATTTACAGGTTGGCTTAGGGCATCTCATTTAACAGTTCACAAACTATTCGGGTTTTGCTTGCCCACAGATTTACCCCCCACTTCCTCAGACAAATGTGTCTGCAGGCAATACATGCACCAAGATTGACCAAATGCCATTGACTCAATTCTCATGCCAGAAGGGAGGTGTAATATACACCCAGTACCCATTCAAGCACAGAAATTTCATCAGTACCACCCTGGGGTTGCAGTATCTTCCTGCAGACTTGTAAGAAATTGTTTGCTTTGATGACAAACATCACCACAGCAGAAAATCTGCCTTTTCATGCAGCATTGCTGGGCATGACTCCTTTTTTCATTTTGTGAAAATGTCTCTTTATTAGGTTTCTGTGATCCTGAAACTCCACCAGGGTAGAGTGTGTGTTAGGAGAGAACAGGGGACAGGTAGGCCACCTTGATTAACAGGACAATGATGAATTGTGTCCATGACCCGAGTCATTATTTGTGTTTTTTTCACCTCCATCTCAGCAGAGCAGCCACTGGGTCAGGGCACAGTCAAGTCACAGGGCTCCGTGCTGCACTTTCACATGCAGAACCAGTGGTTCTTTTTTATTTGTGTCACATTTCAGGGCTCTGTGCTGTTTTCCCTAAGGCAGGAGAGGGAGGTGAGACCCTGCTGGCAGAGGTAAGATCACACACAGGTCCACGCTCAGAATATTTATTTAACGGGACAAGAGTGAGGACAGGCACTACAGGACATGCAGATCAAGTATCATCCACAGAGGTTACAGAGGTTGTCATCACAAGCTTAACAATGTGTTTAACAGCTTTCCTGGCATGCTCTGAATACAGAGGCATCCCTGTTCTGCATCCAAGCCTTTGGCCACTGTGGTCTGCACTGGAAAAGTAAGAACCACTCAGGCTTGGGCACTGATTTATCACTGACTGGACCACTTCCATCTTGGAGTAAATTTCAAGCCTTTCAAGGAAATCTTTCCCAGGCAATGTGTAAATATCATTTGAGGAGCAGCACAAGCCAGGGACTGCTCCCAAAAGGCAGAATGAATTGCCCTTGCAAAGTAAGGATGTTCAATCACACACGTGCCAACCTGCCCTGTCCTCTGGACCAAGGAATGGACTTTGCCCCTTATTTTTCCATAAAACATTGTCATAGAAACCAGACTCCAGACACAGCTGAATTTATTTGGGGATGAATATTATAGCCCAGTGGCTATAATATTATTGGTCTTAATTTTATTTTGGAAATAAAATTAAGACCAAAAAAACCATAAGCAGATCTTCTTCCTCCCTACCTCTAAAGACTTTTGTCCACTATAGCAAACTGCAAAGAGACAGCTGCTCATCTGTGATCACTGAAGGCCACCCCTCCCCAAATATATCATCCAACTGGAATTAGGACCATGAGAGGAACTTGAGATAAGATAAAGAGAATACTACTGTCCAATCATCCCAGGTCTGGGGAGAAGAATGTGTCCACCACTGATACTGGAAGAGACACTGGAATGCTGATGGTTCCAACATTCAGGGGGAAGCTGCTGATGTGCAAAGAACCTGCCCAGGTGCCCACCTCAGGCTACAGCTGGTGTTGAACAAGATAAGGAAAGAGGCAAACCAACATCCGGCTGAAACTCTCTGCCTCAAGGGAGGTACCTGGGCATTCCCACCTGAATCTGAGTGGATGTAAACCCAATAGAGTTGGTGTTCCTGGGATTTCTCCCAACACTTGATGGGTCTGGTCTGTGATCATCACTTTGATCAAGAGACATCAAAATTGCAACAACCAAGTTTTATTGACAGCCCTACAGGTGGCGAGATCTTTCTACATCTATCTTTTCCTTCTCTTTCTTATATAATTTTGTAAGTTGTATCTTTATGCTTTTATACTGTCATTTTACGATAGATAACAACCAAAACGGGTCCATACCTGTTTTTCTGTGCAGACAAATTGTTCTACAATAAACCCTACATGTGTATATTTGCAAAAACTGATCTTTCCGTGTTGTTTCACTCTAATCTCTCCCAAGGGATTTATAAAGAACCTGGGTTATCCTGGCCTTCTAGCACAGGTCATAGCATGTGTCCAACACTTCTATAGATATCCAGTGTTTTCTTTCTGTGCTCCTTCTACTGTACAAGCAAGTAGAATAAAAAAACTTAGGATAACAACTGTTCGCTAATTACATGCCATGGATTTGGCTAGTTTGGTGAGATATCACTGCTTTCTAGAGAGAAAAAAATGTTGGACTTTTTTGGCTTTACATTTATATCTTCATTGAAATTTTAATTTTCCAAATGAAACCCAGCCAGTGGAAACTCATGGTTTCTACAGGGTTTTGAGTCCAGGAGGGAACACAGATTTCAGTACACTGCCTCTGCTTCACTGCAGTGGCTGGAATTAAACTCCTGAGTTCTTCAAATGGAAGGCTCTGGGATATTCAAAGGATAACTGCTTCATCAAGAACAATTGTTTATATGAATTCATTAGAGCTCTAGGACATGGAACTCCAACATGGAAAAGAAAAAAATACAGCCTTTGCTGGAGGGTTGCAGTGCCTGAGGGCAGTACAAGCAGGGTACCAAGAGATTGGGAATACTGACTTTGTCAACAAAAAAAAATCTTGTCTCCTGATTTCTTTATCAAGGCAGAGATTTCTTTTGAACAGGTCAATACAGTCCTGCTCTGACTTTCTTGTATGTATGAAGATGGGCTTTGCATCACTGCTGTAAATTTTCTGAGATGAGATACATCATAAATTACATGGAGCCCTGTGAGTCAGGCGGGTCCCTACAGTCAAGCAACTTTTCAGCCAAGGAGCAGGAGCAGTTCACAGTGAAATCCATTGGCACTTGTCTCTTCAGTCAGATCTGTGGGGTTTTGGGCTTCTTTGCCTGTATTCAGACATTTACACCTGCCTAACATGATGCTGGATCAGTTGCACTGACCACACTTCAGTGGGATAACTAACAAACTTGTTCCTGCAAGGCTAGGATTTGCATTAGTTGGAATTTTAGATTTTTCAGTGGCCATATTCATCTAATAAATTAGACATGTCTGAACAATGTTTAATTGTGGATCAAGATTCCAAAAATGTGCATTAATAAAATAGTCTGGAGCTCTAAAGGACATAAAGGGAAGCTTTGAAGATGTGAAATCAAGTCCACAAACAGGATTTCAGGAAAATAAGTAAATAATTAATTCCTTTTTCCTCCATGTGTAAGGAAACAGATGGAAAATGATGCAGAGACTTCAAAGGGAAAAATCATGAAGCTATGGTCCTTAGGAAAAAGCTGCAAGATCCATTCAGATGCGTCTCATTTGTTCATCAAACAGAGGCAACCAAAAAATCTGGTGAAATCCTGCTCTGGTGGACACAGCTTTGGGAATTCCAGCTTTCCCTTTCATCTGGGTTTTTTGCAGGAGACGGGTGACCTTTCCCCATTTCCTTTCCACATCAGTGCTGCAGAGCTGAATGTGAGCTGACACAAACTGGGTTTACCAAAAAGCCTTTCAACTCATTGCTGGGGATTCCTCTGAAGTCTGCCAGATGCTGTGAGTGACCATTGTTCTTTATGGCAAAAAATATCCACAAGCAGAGCCTTTGCTGGCATAAATTACCAGTTTGCAGCATCTGAGGACTTGCTGTGGTCACTCAAAGCAGGCACTTCAATCCATTTCTGATGCACTGTGTCATCCTGGGAGGTGTGAGCAGACATCTCTACTTTCCCACTGTTCATAATTTAGAGGTGATCTTACAGTGTTCAACAGGTCCATAGGCCGGGATATGGAAACCTCAGAGCAAAAAACTTTTTCCAAACACCTCAGACTCTCTCAGCTGAGGAAATGGAGGTTTTTACAGAGCAAGTATCTCAGCCTAGGAATAGTAGCCTGAAATGCTGGTGAAAAAGCAATGTATAGCCCCTAAGTGCTCCAAACCTTGCTCACACAACTCAAGTTTCAGTCTTGATCAGGCACGAAACTCACAGCTGCCTTCTTTCTTAGTAACTTGACTGGCTCAGAACTTGCTAGGAAAACCATGAATTTGACCTTCCAGGCACATTAACTGTACAGAAACTCTTTCTCAACACTGAAACTCTTCTGAAACCATCCAGTAGAGGACAATTACTATATCTGGTAGTGTGCAAAGCATTATTATGCTCAAAAACTTTCATGCATGCTGAGGGTTTAATCTTTTCCTTGTTTGTGGTGGGATTTATTGTAGTCTTAATTTCTAATTGTAAAAATGCATTTCTATAAAGGGCACTTGTCAGAACAAATTCTCAATAAAAAGCATCTCTTTGGGAATCTGTATTTATTCCATACAGCATTGGGCAGGGATAAGATTATCTCACACCTAAGAATATCTCTGGTACATTTAAGGCACAATAACTATTGATTCTCTTGCACAAATGGAAGAGTAAATATGATTGAGATGATTTCACTGCTTTGAAAATTCCAGGAAGGAAGAAAAATAAATAAATTGAAACCAGCCAGCATGTGTTTTGTCAGATGAAATCAGGAGGGAACAATATGTGCTTTCTGAAAATATAAGAGAGTCTTAAATGCAATGAAAAGATTCATTTGTTTGGTTTTAAACAAGCAGGAAACAATAAAAGCACAGTTGTATCCACTGATAGTCACTCTCTGGGCAGATGGGGTTGGTAGCTTTCTCCAGTTATGTACAACACATTGAAAGAAAATTTAGGAAAAGTAAACAGGCAATTTAAGACTAAAAGAACAAATAGCTGAGTAGTCTGAGAGCAGGAGTGTCAGCAGCTATTGTCTTTCTGAGTGCCAGAAAGGCATCTGAAGGTCAGTAACACCAGGAGTGCAGCCCCACAAAGTGTAGTGTGGAAGTTGTGTGTGAGCACTGAATGGGCTGGGTTGGAAGGGACCTTAAAGATTCTCTAATTCCAACCCCCTGCCATGGGCAGGGACACCTTCCACTAAGCCAGATTGCTTAAAGTTCCATCCAACCTGGCCTTGAACACTTCCAGGGATGGGGCAGCTATAGATTCTCTGTGCAGCCTGTGCCAGGGCCTCACCACCCTCCCAGGAAAGGATTCCTTCCCCAAAGCTAATCTAAATCTTTCCTCTTCCAGTTTAATGCCATTCTCCCTTGTCCTGTCACTCCATGACCTTGTCAGAAACCTCTTTCCAGATTTCTTGTAGCCTCCCCCCAGGTATTGAAAAGCTGCAATTAGGTCACATTTTCAGGACAAATGCAGTAGCTGCAAGTTCAGGATTCAAAACAAAGGCTTCCTAACCCTGAGTTTAATTACAGAGCAACATCTTGAGCTGGACCTCGCTCCGGTGAGCTGGGGCAGCAGTTGCCTTGCAGGAGATAGATTTACCTTCCAAGATACACAAGGAGTGATCACTATCCACTTTACTCCAGGTCTGAGAAGGATCTCACACATCTACTGCCACAGGGAGAGTGAAAAGCAAGGTCCTGATGTACAGTCTCTGGGCCCAGGGTGTCCAGGGAGACCAAGCAATTGAATTGGTTGATGGATTCCAGATGTGCTCATGCCCAGCCATGGCTTCCTTGTGTCTGTATTCCCATCACAGCCCTACCTTGTCCATTTAGGGCTGATAATCATGTTCTTTCCCAAAAATACACTGCATTGTTTGTCCCCTGTCTGGCAGCTTCAGTGGAGCACTGAGGAAGCAGCCTGAATGAATGCATTTGCTCACCACATAAATTCCTGAAAGAAAAGGTTATGCAAATATTTCATTTCCACAGCAGCAGGCTTTGACCTCAGGGCAGCCTCTGTGGCTGTGTTATCTCTGCTAAAGGCTTCCAACTATGCTCAGATCTGGCATGTGAGATTAATGGCCATGTAAAGGGGTTAGGGTTAGTGCTGAAATGTTGAAAGGCATCACAGTGATTCCAGTTACTCAAGAGAAAGGAGTCTTGCTATACAGCTCCAGTTTGGCCAGTGGGATGTTTTCACTCCAACTCCTTCAGGATTAAAATTCAGGCTCTCTCTGCAGTGCTCTGACATACAGGTTCTCCAAGGCAGCAGGTACCCAGTTGCCAGTACATAGGTGTGTAAGGGAAGCAACCATATTCATGTTACCAGATTCCTTGAAAGGCTGAGAGAATTGAGATTGTTGAGTCTGAAAAAGAGAAGGCTCTGGGGAGACTTTGGAGCCCCTTCCAGTACCTGAAGTAGTCTCAAAATGAATCTGGAGAGGAACATTTTCCAAGGGCACGTAGAGACAGGACAAGGGGGAATTGCTTTAAGCTGAAAGAGAGTAGATTTAGATTAGATATTAAGAAGAAATTCTTCCTTGTGAGGGTGGAACAGATTGCCCAGAGATGATGTGGATGCTGCAACCCTGGAAGGGTCAAGGCCAGGTTGGATGGGGCTTAGAACAATCTGGTTTAGTGGAAGGTGTCCCTGCCAATGGCAGGGGGTTGAAATGAGATAATCCTGGGATGCTGGGCACAGCTCCTCAGTTGGCAATTTCTGCCACAAATTAATTGCTTGTGCTGGAACCAGAGCGCTGCCACCACCTCTCATCTCTGGGCTTTTCTGGGGAATGTTTCCAGAGTTGTGCAGATGTGATGTGACTGCCAGAAAACTATCTAAAATGAGTAATGCCTCTTGCAGTAGGTCAGTTCTAGACCCATCTATTAAACTATGTATCAAACACTTATGGGAACAAAAGTGGTGAGCAAAACCTAGTACAATCAGAGATCAGTTATTTGGCTCAGGGCCAGCACATAGTAACAATTTTCTAGCATTAGGGACTTCCTCTGACAGAGGTGTAATCCTTACATTTAATGGTTTCTGATAGAATTATTTCCCCCACTTTTAATTTATCCATGGCTGTTTTACTGCCTCCAGACTTCTGGCCTTCTCACTTACCTGTGGCAATAAATTAAATACATTCTTTGAAAAAAACAACATGAAGAAGTGAAAAAAAATATTGTTTGATGTGCAAATATTGAGATTTCTCTGTGTCCCTCTATTCACCTGATTTTCTGTAGGCTCTTCTTCTGCTGGACAAAGACTCTCTCCTGTGTCCCTCACTGTGGCTACATCCTTGTAGGTGGCTGTCCTTGAAGTCAGGCCCTGACAGACATTTGAACACATTTAGCTTTTCTCTCCAGCTTTGGTTTGTTTCCTTTAAGGTGACAGTCCTGCAATCCCTCTTCATTAAAACAGGCAATTGGAGAGGAAAGTGACTCCCTGCATGTCTTATCTCCGGCACTTGACCAGCTAAACAACAACTTGTTGCCTCAGGAAAGGGCAACTCCTTCATCTCCCACAGCTCTGTACATCACCCAGTGTGAAGTGCTCTCCTGCTGGTCCTGGTGTTTGATTTGTCCTTATATCTGCAAGTGTCTGTACAAGCACACTGGGTACAAACAATTACATAGTATATGTGTTGCTCATTATGGTGTGTCACCTTTGAGCTTAGCAAAGATTTCTGAACAAACCTGGGACAAAAATAGGTCATGGTTTACCTAAAAATGCTTTTTCCCATTAAGTTGTATTTTTGTTGTCCCTGCTGTCCTTCCCTGTATCTTCTGTAGTTCACCCTCTTTTAAGAAGGGTGTACACAGTTTTCAAAATCAATAACAAAATTCAAGTCAGAAAGAGCCTCAAGAAATCCTCCTGTCCAAGCCCCTGGTCAAAAAAGGGCTTTGCAATTAGATCTGATTCCTGGAGCCTTGTCCCAGAAATCTGATTAATATCTCCAAGGATGGAAACTCTACAGACTTTCTGGGTAACCTCTTTCAGTATCTAGACTAGCACTGATAGCAAGGAAATTTTGGCAATAGAATTTCCTCACAGTTTTCTCTAACCAATGGGTTTCCACATTCTGGAACAATTTTTGGATGGGCACGTGCCAGGCTGGACTTGATTAGCATTGCATCTTTGTGCCTTATTATCAACATCTCCAACTAGTCCTCCTGCAGTTTTGGCTCCAGGGGCCATGACTGCTTTCAGACTGATTGCCCATGGTCACTCCTTATTCAGATCCAGCTTCAGAATATTTCCTTTGGCTTCATGGGCAGCATTCTGGAATTCACATCCTTCAGCCTTTCTGCCCATTGATGTAAACTTCTTCTTAATACCATAGAAAAGAAAAGTCAATGGATCAAACCAGCTGTCTGAAGACCGTCCTCACATTTTTTTCTAGCTGGAATAACTGGGAAAAAGAGAGACAGTTTTGATTCTTTCAAAAGCCTTTTTTTTTTTTTATCTTTCTTTATCAAGACTTGAAAAACATCCTGTTTTCAGGTTTCCAGATGGCCCCAGCTCTATGATCATTTATTGTGTGGACATGAGGAGGCTGGTTAGCAATAAACAAAGGTCCACAAATTTTCAAAGGAATTCAAACCACTTGTTGAAAAACTAATTAAGTATCATACAGATTAGATGCATGCTACAGTGATTGCAAATGCTTTGTGTCTCAAGTGCTATCTTAGCACAGACATCAACTTCATAATTTTAATTTCCTTACACTCACCCTCTCTTCAGTTCCGCCCGAGTGATTTATTTGGGTTTTTCAAGTGGTATAAATTAGCATAAATTGAAATGTCAATATCAGGGAAGAGAAAAAAAACAATTAAAAAAAATCACTGTTGGGAAAACCATGTCTCTTTTTTCAATTCCCTGAAACATCCGTATTTGTAACTAGAGAAGCATATCTACTTAAAAATGCTCTGACCTCAAGTAGTTTAGTTTCTCTCATAAAGCAGGAAGGAGAACTTCAAAATCACAAAGAGCTTTATTAATCTGTTGGGTTTATGCAAAACTCTAAGGACACTAACAGTTGGCTTTTGCACCTCTTCCATAACACAGGTTTTAGGAGCAGATGAATCATTGTCACATCAAGTCTGACAAAAGCACAACTAAAAACTAAAATGCTGGTATCAAATACACACAGTTTTCACAAATATCACCACAGGAAGGCAGGTTCTGTTTAATATCTCTGTCAATTATCTGGAGGAAACACTCAGTCAGTTTGCAGCTGACACCAAGGTGGTGGGACTGTTGATTTTCGGGAGGATAGGAGGGCTCTGCAGGCAGATGGCACCAGGCTGCATGGATGTTGTGAAGCCAGAAGAGTAAGATTCAAGAAGAGCAAGGCGTGGATCCTGCCCTTATGTCCCAAAAAACCTCTGCAGCACCTCAGGCTGGAAAGGTCCAGCCCAGCAGGAAAGGTCCTCAAAGTGCAGTTGATAGTGGCCAAATGTGAGCCAGCGTGTGGACAAGTGGGCAAGGAGGTCAGTGGACTCCTGGCCTTCTGTGTCAGCACTAGTGCGGCCAGCAGGACCAGGGCAGTGACTGTCCCTCTGTGCTGGGCACTGGGGAGGTCATACCTCGAGTGCTGTGCACAGATGTGTGGCCCCGTTGAGATGTGAGCAGTGAGAGATGCCTCTGCCCAGATTAAGGTGCCAACAAGACCATCTATCAAAGTGAACAATGGGAGTTTTATTTAACAATAAATATGGGGTGGAGGGATAGGGAAGCGACGGAGGAGGGTGAGAAGGCGAAAGGGGGAAAAACAAGGGTGGCTTGGGCTGGGCTGGGCTGGCTGGGCTGGGTTGGCTGGGCTGAGCTAGGAAACAGCAGGAGTGGGGTTGACCGGGGAAGAATGGGAGTGGGGAGGGGAAGGAGTCAGACAGAGGACAGTCCAAGATGCTTGTTGCAAGTGGTGTCCAGTTGGTCCTTCCCCTCTCTGAGCTTCTGCACTGAGGTCTGGTGCTTCTCTGGAATTGAGGAAACCCAGTCATTCATCCATGATTAACGCCTTTCCCTAGTCTATGTTGCTCTTGGTATCCAGGGATGCATTTTCCTAGTTGTCCTCTGAGGAGAGAATGGCTTTGCCGTCATTTCCCTGGAATGCTGAGGCCCAAGGAGCATTTCTCAGCTTCAAATGCAGCCTGGAGCAGGGTGGGATGCACCCCCACAATGCACCCGGGCCTCAAGTGAGCTTCTGTGGGATTATACAATGCAGTGTTGTCATCCTTCCTCAGCCGGTTCTCCCTGACCAGGCTGCCTTGCTGGTGGCTTGGGGGTGAAGGGCTGAGGACAGCAGCAGGGCCTACCTTCGCCAAGTGGTTGCCTCGGCCATCATCGACCCTTTTCATCTCCCTGGAGCCGTTCCCTCAGGGACCTGCCGCTGCCCCTGGGAGCTGGGTGTCCCCAGGGTGAGCCATGGCATCTTTGGCCACCGTCCTGCTGCTGGCCCCGGGCTCACTCCTGCGGCTGCCCCCTGAGGCAGCTGAAGGAGAAAAGGCGGCGCAGAGCTCGCCCGGCCGTCTTGGCCATGGAGCGCCATGGCCGTGGGGCCGGGGGCTGCGGGACGGCTGCGCTGCCAGCGGGGCAAGCAGGAACGCGGCGTGCCAGGGGCTGGGCAGGCACCGGGCAAGCTCCTGCCGGCGGCTCATTCCCGCAGGGCTTTTCCGGGGGAGGGGCGGCCTGGGCACGCCCAGCCTCCATGCCTGCTGCCTCGGCCTCGTCATCAGCATCGGCAGGCGAGGCGCAACCCGCAAACCCCTTTGGCCCTTGGGGCAGTGCCCTGGGGAGAGGCTCGCTGTGCCCCTGGTCACTGAGGTCGCTGTCCGGAGGAGTAGGCGCTGGCTCCAACTCCTCATCTCGCGGCGGGACAGACAATGGGCTCTCTACCTCTCTGTGCCTCTCTCCCGCAGCTTCTTCTTGTTCCCACTTCCCCAGGAGCTCGTTCAGAAGAGTGTCGAGGGACAGCGAATCCTCAGAGTCAGACCCCAAGTGTGCCAACAGCTCAGGAGACACAAGCTCAGAGAAGCTTTGTGTCTCTGCTCTGGCATCTTCGGTCACACTGCAAGGGCTGAGTGGCTCCGAGGGGTCTGCAACTGGTTCCAGGCTGGCACTTGATCAGTTCCAGAGGTCACAGCGGGATGTCATGGGGCTTTCTTCACTGTTGACAAAGGAGAAGATTTCTCCAAAGAGCTCTGCATAGAGTTTCTCTTCCAAGAGCCTCTCCAGCTCCTCTCTCTTTTTCCGCATATTTTGGAGCCTAGCTTCAAGCCCTATGCACAGCTGCGTGTAAAGTGCAGCGTCCTTGGCTGTCCAACAAGCTGCCCTCTCCTCACCAGAGGCTCCAGACAAAGGAGAAGCTGAGAAGTTTGAGCTTTCCTCAGGGTCTGATAAGAGGGGGAAATTGCTGTGGCCCTCGTCCCAGGGATCTCCAACCAGGGCACAAACTTCTTCCTCTACCTCAGCCTCTTTCAGCAGGGAAAGCGACACACTCTGCAGGTCGCTGTCCCGCTCCCCTGCAGCCTGTATTTCTGGGAGCTCTCCCTCTACCTGCTTTTCCTCCACCTCCTTTACAGAAGTGCCCCAGGGCTGCAGGTTTCCAGAGGCTGGGCTCTGCTCTGCCGACTGGGCAGGGCACAGGAGCTCAGGGCACTTTGCTGCCTCTCCTGTGGAGCCTTTGGTTGAGCTGCAATCACTGGGCAGCTCATGGGGCTCTACATCCATCTCTGTGGTGGCATTTAATTTTTGGCAGGTGCACGTGGATACCATGGACCTGTCCTCTAACAGACATAGGCCCAGGTCTCCATAAGGGTCCTTGAAGGTGTTGCCACCATGCCCTGCCTGCACCTCAATCAGCTCCTCCATCTTGGAGCGTCCCAGGTGCTGCCAACCTGGCTGGGCCCCAGTGCAAAGTGGCACGCTGCGTGTAGGTGTCACAGGTGGCAGGTGATGGCTCTGCCTTGCCGCTGACCCCTGCCAGAGCCCTTCCATCCTGCTCCCCAGGGAAGGTGTTCCCTGGGCTCTGTCCGCAGCCAGAGTGCCCCATGGAGGAGGTGGCACATGCTCTGGCTGGCCCCTGGCCATGGGGCCCACAGCACGTGCTGTGCCACTGGGAGAGGACCCAGAGGGAGCTGCTGCTGGGGCTGCTGGCAGAGGAGGCAGCTTGACACTGCCCGAGGCTGATAGCAAAGCACGTGCTGTGCCTCTGGGAGAGGATCCAGAGGCTGCTGCTGCTGGCAGAGGGGGCAGATTAACACAGTCAGTGGATGCTCTTGACATTTGACCACTGAGCTCGTGTGCAGGAGCCAGTGTCAGCTGAGGGCCCTGGAGAGGCAGCAAGTCCGACACGGACAATCTCTGTGGCCCTGTGACACGGCTGCAGGGCACTGAGTGCCCGCCCTACTGGCGGCGCCTGCCTGTGCAGGACTTGATGGGGCTCCGGGACGGGATGGGGAACAGAGAGGGCCCGTCCCCAGCGATGGGTGTGATGGTTGTCCAGGTGACCTGAGGTGCTGCCCGTGGCTGCCTGGAGGTCACCTCTGGGAAGCAGGAGGAGGCACAGGATGGAGGTGGCTGTGTGAGCACAGTGTCCCCCACATGCCTGCAAGCCTGGGCCTGGCCCCAAGGCAGGTGCTGGCCACAGCAGCCAGGCTGGGCCGGGTTCCCAGCTGGGCTCGCTGCCTCTGGGCCATTGCTGTGCCTGGGCCATCCCAGTGCTGGCCCTGCACAGAGCATGGCCTGGTGCCAGGCCTGGCTGTCTCTGCCCCAGGGCTTCCCCCAGGTCCCACTGCAGGCTGTCCCTCCTTCCCCAGCCCTCACCTGTTGCCGCCACCGGTACAGCAGTGTCTGCCCCTCACAGGGCAGGCCATGCTCATTCGCCTCCTGCTTCTTTGACAGTGGGGGAGTGCTCTGGTGAACACTGGCCACAATGTCCCAGGTGAGCTGCTGCCTCCAGAGACGCTGCTGCCTCTTCAGAGAGCTGCTCTCCTGGGAGTGGCCACTGCAGGGTATTTATAGCCCCAAAGGCTCATGACATGCACGCACATCACAATGGCCTCTGGACATGATGTCACTGTGGGTCACAAAGGCCTGGTGGCCATGGCTGCGCCCTTTCTGCCAGAGGCCTGGCGGTTTCCATGCTGATGCCCCTGGACACAAAGGCCTTTTTAAAGCCTTTTCTCCTCAACTTTGCCTACTGTTGTTCCTTTCCCAGTGACCTGCAGCTCTCTCTTTTCCCACCACTTGGTCCTCCCTTAAACACACGCAAGGAAGCCCTGTGCCAAAGTGCCAAAGTGCTTTGCCCACCCACATCACCCTGTGTCCCAGCCCTTGGCATCGTTCTTATGTAGAGAAACCGTCAGAAACATAAAAGCCTTATTGTAAGAGCCACACACTGCCATCTGGCAGGCACCTGTTTCATGTGGTCAAAACATCAAACCCCAAAATATTTTCATTGTGCTTCTTCATCACAAAGCAAGTAGATGAATGTGCTTCTTGCCTGAGTGCCATAACTTAATTTTCATGGTTTGATGAATAACATTTGCTCCATTTTCACTGGTGACTTTAACTCTCCACAATCCAGGTCACAGATCCTGCTTCTTGGCATCCTGTAATGTTAGTGCTGAAATTTGTGCTCCAAATCCTATTAGAAATTTCAGCAGATATTTCACTGACCAACTGGAATTAGATTTAATTTACTTTAGTGGTGGGTATTGTCTTGTCACAATCATCATGATCATCCCAAATATCACCATCCCAATCTTCTGGGGACACTCTTTCCTAATTTGCATGGAGTTAGGTGAATGTCAGGCACACATGGGCATCATCTAGATCTTTTCTTCCAACTTTTGCATTATGTCCTTTTCTTCCTGCAGTTACTCCTGTAACTGTTCAATTTGCATGTACAGTAGTAACTCAGCTGCTCCCCTGCCTTCTACTCCCTCTCTCAGATCTTGTCTCTACATTATGCTTTCTCCTGTCCTCACAGGTGGCTTTTAGGCAGCTGCCTAACATCTTACAAATAATTCCTTTTCCTCTACCATTTTCAATATTTGCTCTTGCTAATTTAATTTGCTTTGCAGTCGCACTCCAGTCATGTCAGTGGTGGTGAGTTCATTCTTCTGAGAATTTGGGACTCAGACTTATTCCATGCTGCCATAAGCAATCAGGGATACTATTCCCCATCCTGACAGCTACACCAATATATTGTGAATGGGTGATTTAGATCACTTAAAGAACCACTGTCAAAGGTATTAGCAAAATGTGGTTTGTGTCGCCGTAATATTTTCTGAAAAATCCCTTTGCCCAGGATTTTCTCCTGGGAAGCTGAGAAGCCTCAGAGAAAAAGGAAAACAAATTCTTATCTCATTTGCTTCTCCTGTGTTGTATTCACATGTGGAATGTGTTTGGAGATTGTTTATCCAACAGGTGATTGTTTCTTTGGCTTCATGTGAATTGTTTTGACTTAATGACCAATCACAGTCAAGCTGTGTCAGGACTCTGGAAGGACTCATGAGTTTTCGTTATTATCAATTTAGCATTCAGTAAATATCTTTTCTGTATTCTTTAGTATTGTTTAGTATTATATAATATAGTATAATATAATATAATATAATATAATATAATATAATATAATATAATATAATATAATATAATATAATAACAAATTAGCCTTCTAAGAACATGGAGTCAGATTGAGCATTTCTTCCTGCCACAGGGAACCCCTCAAATACAATAGGTTTGGTGGTTTTTCTTAATAAAAGGTTGCAAAAGTGTGACTTAACCAAGCTTGAGGTCAAGAGTCACTGTTTCTGATTGGCACAGTCATTTGAACATTGATTCTAAACTGTCATCTGACAAGTCAAAGTTGCCAAACTACAAGGTTATGCACAGTATCAGTCAATTACCAAAGATCTGCCACCAGTAAAAAGTCTCTCTGACTTCAGAATCATTCCAGCTCAAGGAGAAATTGCAGCAGAGCGAGGCAGCTCAGCTCCGAGTGGTGCCAGTCACCCCCTCCTGGCACAAGGTACTCTGCCTGCAAGGGTAATCAATGAATATATTAGAGATGAGGCACAAAGATGTTAAAACTGCTGAATGTTCTTTTTGACAACCTATGAGCTCTCCAGTTGCTCAACTGTAGAACTGCAGCAGCGTTTAGGGCAAGAGACACTTCATTGCTTATAAGCTTATTCTTCTAGTTCTTTTTAAAAAGAGAAGAATTCCCATTTCCTAAGGCAAACTGTTAAATATCTCTGTATCTATGCTTATTTTATGATATAACAAAATTCTGGAGCCAGCTCGGTTAGTTTATGTGCCTGAACAAGTAAAACTTGTCAAAATAAGAAACCAATTCATTTTTCAAACTCACTGCACTAAGGGGAAAGCCACCTCCCTGAACTACTTTTCTGCATGTTGGTGACAATAAACCCAAAGAACTCATTCTCACCTCAGTTAAATTGGCATCAACCTGCTCATTTTCCATCATTGCCCAGTTAACTTCCACTTTCCAGGTGCAATACTGATACCTTTTGCACTTGAGGAAAGAGATGGCAAGACTTAGTTTCATTTTTATTTTGGAAAAAGAACTTTTCTCATGACCTGCAACCCTTTGCTCTGCCAGAAGCTTTCATTTTAAGAATTTTCTTATTTGTACTAAGATCTAGATTTAATTTCTATCTGAAAGTCAACAAAGTTTGAAATGGAAATGAAATACTTATTTTAACAGAGAATAAGTAATTATTGGAGCTGATTATGATGGGATGAAGGGAAATCTCCACTGTTTGACCTCCTTAATCAAAGTCAGATATTCTTCTAAAAAAGGTTGTGATAGATCATTAAGCAGCAATCTGAATGAAATTATAAAATCAGGTATAATGTCTGTTTTTCTCCACACTCCAAACCTTTGAATCTGTTTGTTCTTTTGGTGGATCTAACATTCAAAGCACTGACCCATCGCACCATCCAAGCTTATCAGGGAAGTGAACCTTACAAGTGTTAGCTTAAAACAAAATTTGTTATATAGTATCACTGCCAATCTGAAGGCTTTTAAAAAGACTTCTACAGAGAGATGTGTGCTTTTCATTTAAGAAAAAAATCAGAAATCAGCAGGATATAACCAAGCTGCAGCACAGAAAGGGATAAATTCTGCCAGGGTAACATTATCCCCTCCATTTTTCTGTCAGTCTTTTCCCATTCTGGATTTTCTCACTGTCAAAAGACCAGGTGCTTCATTGCAGCATCTCAGGGAGAAATGGCCTAAGAATCTGTTTGCTTCTTAGAAAAGACAAAGGGAGAAGTCCATCTTCAAGCAAAGAAAGCTTTAGAGGGATTTTTCTAAAGCATCCCTAGAAGTTGGGGTAAAACTGCTGTTGACATTGAAGGAATTCCTTTCCCTTTCTTTTCCTGTTCAGATACATTAACCCAAGATACGATCTTCAGGGAAATGGAATCAGTCTTGACCTCCTAGGATTGTACTGGGGTTTACAGCCCAGGCACTCCTCCACGACCTGAGGCAATGTATACCTTCTTGATCTTTCCTGCTTTCTTCTAACAATCTTGCTCTTCCCTAGGTTTTGGGTTGTTGGTTTTTTTTTTTTTTTTTGGTTTTGTTTTGGTTTTTTTTTTTTCATTAAAATTATTAAATCTGTGAGAAAATGGCAGGCAAAGTTTGGAAGTGGAAGGATTACCCTGAGTATACTCTCACCCCATTTCAGACCCAGCTTTCCATTCTGTGGGTGGACCAGCCACTGGACACAGTGATTTCATGGACCACTGTTGACCTCTTTTAAGCAAAGGTCTAAGAAGGCCCATTCAATACCATGGGAGAATTAAACTTTCCAAAAAGTGGACCAGTTGCAGTTCAGTGTGAAACCTCAGTGTTTCTTTCCAGAGGAGGATAGAAACCTGTTTTTCTGGCTGACATTGTCCAGCCATCAGCACTGGAGACTCCAGAAGCTGGGAGTTCCTGGCAGGCAGAGTCCATCCAGGATGCTGCTGGCACAGTGCTGGCAGGCAAGCCCCAAATAGAGCAGGCTTGTGAGCAATTTGCTGAAGGGAAAGAAAAACCACACTAAAACCTTCCTCAGGATGTTGCAAATGACACAGATCAGCAATTTTGGCAGCAGGTGTGTTTTTCTCAGCATTTTCCCCACCACTTCCCCTTACAAGTTGGATATTTCCTGCTGTATTTCTTGGTTCCCAGAGACTCATTGCTGCCTGTCAGGCAGAAGGATGTTTCAAGCTATATCCTTCCCTGCTGCAGGAAAAATCCTCATGCTGGTTTTGGCTAACTTAAATTTCCTTTGAGGACTGTATTCCCAGGTGTTCAGTTTAGTAACTACACGATTTTCTGGATGATCTTATGTTTTACAAATAGCAAAAATTATCTTTTAACAGAGAATGAATAAGGAGAAAGGTACTCTTGACTGTGTAAGAATTGCAGGCTTTAGCTAACAGTTAAAATTTAGAGATGCTGTTTTGAAGGAAGGACTTGGAACAGGGCCTATCCTGACTCTGCAAAGCAAAGACCCATTGCAGCACAGGAGCAACACTCAATAATGTGCTAATTAATCAACTTTCCTTAGAAAGATATCAGAGAGAATAGTTCCCAGGCAATTCAGCTGGACAAATGTTTCTGAGCCACAAGAATCAGATGTGATTGAGTGGATTAAAGGAGCGAAAGGGCAAAGGCACACATGGTTCCTGCAGATTTACTCTTCCCATTTCAAAACACTGCCCTAAAACACCACTCTGGGGCAGATTTGCTTGATGGGGGAGAGATTTAGGGTAGCATTTTCCCACAGCACATCCCCATTTCTCTCCAAAGTAGCTTCAGTTCTGAGCAGCAATAAAAAGTAAATTACATTTATTAAATCCCTTGATCCCACCTTTAAGGACTGCCAGTAACAGCATTTTCATAAAAGGAAATGTCTCTCTCAGGCTCCAAATCTTCCCATTTCTGCTGTAATTTAAAGTGGGAAATAATTTCTTCAGAAAAGGGTTCTGCCAATGCCTGACATCCATGTTAGGCATATTTAATGTTTAATAAAATGTTGAACATACCATGCTGTATTTCAAATTCTTCAAAGCTAGATACTTGATGAATATCATGTGAGTGAGATTTCAGCTTCATGGAACAGTTTGGGTTGGAAGGCAACTTGAAGATCATCTCATTCCATGAACTTCTTCTGCTCAGGGCCTAATTACCAACCTGGCCTAATTACCAACAGCTCATTGCTACTGCTCCACAGACTTTGAGCTTCCAAATCCCTTTGTGTTTTGGGGAGATTTCTGGATGGATTCCCATCCATTTTGATGGATTCCCATGATGTTGGAGCAGACAAAGTTTCTCTTGGAAGCAGGAGAGGTCAGGAGGCTGGACACACAACACAAATGCTGCTTATTGACTTCAGGACCCCCTGGCTATTTGTTTATAATCTTGAAAAGTCTCCAGAACTTGCAGATAACTAATGAGATGAGCCTCTGTAGAGGCCAAGATCAGAGCTCCTGGTGTCCTACCCCAGGGTGTAGCAAGCACAGGGAGTCATAGAGGGGTATCAGGACAGATTATAAGAGAAAATAGCTCTTCTCTGATACACCCTACCATCATCTGGTTTGGTGACTTTACTGATTTTAGGAACTTTCCTACTTGAGGATATGACCCACGGCATTTTTGACATACCCCATATGTTTAATAGCAGAAAATCCAAGAGATCCATGGGCTTGCTGGAGGAGTGCTGCTAGCACAGCAATCCTAAGGGAAGCAGTGGATAAAAGTGGAAGTATGGGACACAGGAAAGCTGTTTTGTTCCTCCCCATTCTCTGCTCTCGCCAAAAGCACCATCAGATCCTCATTTCATCAGTTTATCATTTCATGACAACCAGATCTACTTTAGAATAGTCAGAAAATAACCCTGAGTCAGACTATGGGTTTTTTCCTGAGCAGATGAAATCAAGGGGATCCTCCTCTCTTGCAAATGGGAAGGGCACTCTCAGTGACCACCCCACTGCAGCTCCTCTTCTCCTCCAGGTGAAGGGAGGACCTTGTGATTGCATTACCACAGTGATACCTCCACCTCCCCGTGAAGCAGCTTCCAGGAGTTGTGCTCAATCTCCAGCCCATTTGGGTTGATACCATCCCACCTTCCTGCTGAAAAAAAATACATCTATTGAGACCATCTCCCACCACTGCTTTCTGCTCATTCTGGTTTTAGACTCCCACCATCATCTTTGAAGTCCTTAGAAAAATGAAATTGGCCTCCTCAATGAGCTCATTTCTCTACTGCAGGGCTGCAACAGCTGTGGTCAACAAAGATGTGAGAGGGCTTTGAGACCCTGAGACTTTGCCAGGGTGATGGATGGTTATTGGACTCAATAATTCTCTGGAAGTAGTTTTGTGATGCAATTCTATCCTAGCAAGGGCAGTACATTTCCCAAAAGGGATGACAGGAGACTTAGGCTCCAATTTTATCTGGGAAAAATTCTGCTGTCACAAATAAATAAATTCAGGTTATCAAAAAAATAAAAAAAGAAGGAGGAAAAAATAACAGTCCTTTGTCCTCTGTGTGTTGCCCCAACAATGTAATTATCAAGGAAGGTATTATTAACAACACATGCAAAAGCAGAAAACTTGCATCCAGTCCTTAAGTCTTATCTATTTTTAAATAAAATCACTTACTAGAACGAGATCCTCCAAACAAAGAGAAGTGTTACTTTTTTGGACACTTACAAAGACATTTAAATAAGAATATAAATATAAGGCCTTGCAGAGAAGGAAGGATACTATCCAGCTGTGGAGATTTTTGTTTATTTACTGGTGAAAAGACTTCAAAATCTTTTTCAGGTCTCCTCCAAAACAGTCTGGGCTGTAAGGCAGAGCCCATGTTTACTCAGTGTGGCACTGATTTAGCTGTGACTCTGAGAGAAGAGTCCTGCAGGGGCTGAAGGGTTGTGGCTGCCTCGGATTTACAGAAGGAAAAGCCTTTGGATCATTTATCTCTGAAGATGAAGCGCCTTCTATTCACTGTACACAAGGGAATAACAAGGGTATCATTATATAACTACGGTGCTAACCTAATTAATATTTGACTAAGAAAGAAAAAGAGAAAGAATAAAGCTTTTAGAAGTTCAAGAGTATTAGATAAAACCTTGGACTTAACAGTCTTCCTCTTTTCATTTCCCTGCTTTAATCTTCAGGTATAAAGAGACTAGTTTGAAATAATTTAGGATGTTTTTATGGGAAGATCACAGAATTGTTGAGTTTAGAACAGAAAACACCTACTCCAACCCTCTTATCAAAACAGGGTCAGCCAGAATATTTTGCTTGTCTGAGTTTTGAACATCTTCAAGGAGGGAGACACAACATCTCTGGGCAAGCTGCTCTGCTGTTTGTCCACCTTCAAAACAAAATAAAAAAGGAAAAGAAAAGAAAAAAATTTCTTATGTCTAAATGAAATCAAAGAAGCATAGAATGGGTTGGGTTGGAAGGGATCTTAAAGATCATCCAGTCCTATCCCCCTGCTATGGACAGGGATATCTTCCACTGATTCTCAGAGCCCCATCCAACCTAGCCTTGAACACCTGCAGAGATGAGGCAGCCCCAGCTTCTCTGGGCAATCTGTGCCAGGGTCTCACCACCTTCACACAGAAGAATTTCTTTCCAATATTTGATATAAACCTTCCCTCCAAGGCCCTTCCCCCTTGTCCTATCACTGGATACCCGTGTGAACATCTCAGCTGAGAAGGGACCTACCAGGATCATCCAATGTCTAACCCAAGCTTGCAGAGGCTGTGGTCAGCATGGAAAAGGTGGAAGAGAGGAGACTGAAGGAGAAATAGGACAGGGACCCTGCAGAGTGTCTCCAGGAAGAGTGAAATAGCTGGATTCAGGATTACCAAATAGACAGGATTCAGGCAAGGACCAGGTGCTCAAAGCGCTGGTGAAGCACTGCTGGTGCTCAGCGTGGCAGCAAGAAAAATCTAAAATAAAATTTAAAATAAAGGTGTAAAGTAATAAGGTTTGCACATTAAGGAATTCCTCCAGGAGGAATGGCAGCAGACATAAGCTCACTAATGCCTAACAGCTTCACAGCACAAAATCTTCTCTCCCCTGGATGTCTGCTTTTCTCACAGAGCCTGACATGCTTTTACCTCTTGACCTGCCTGTCCTGCCTCCAGCCCCGAGAGAAAACAGCCCACACTCAATAAACATCTGGCATTCCCTCTGGAAAACACAGAGGTAAATTCTCAAAATGGTGTGGTGGAACCTTAAAGTATCTAAATACAAGAACCGTTTTCAGGACTCCCAGATTAAATGATTTTGTAGCATTCAGGTGGATGAATGCTTCACTTCAGCCTTTTTTTCATTTCTGGTTTGTTCTGGGTTTTTTTAATAAATAACCATTTTTGTATAGAGGTCCAATATTCTTTTAGATTGCTAGATTATCTCCAGGTAGTTCACATCATCATTCTACATTCCTTTTATCACTAGCAACTCAACACTCAAACTGATTTTTGGGGTTCCTGTCAAACTTCCCTCCTCTCCTGTAAAAAAAAAAAAAAAAAAAAAAAAAATCTCTGCCATTTAGATATGGAGGATTCTTTTTTTTTTTGGAGGTGTCTATGACTTTTCTCTTCCCACCACAAGTTCAGTACTTCCAAAATAATTTTAAATAATCTGAAGTATAATAAATGAAACAAGGTGGGCAAGGCAAAGGTCTATTGGTGAGAATCTAAGTCAAAGTCGTTGTGCCAGAGGGCCTTTTCACAGAACCTGTTGCTGATGAAGATTCCTGGCTCTGGTGACTGCAGGTGCCATGGATTTGGGAAACGCTGTTTGACAGAGTTTTAAGGAAAACAGGTTCTTCAAGGACAATAGGTTCTCCAGGTGTTGGTACCTGAGTTTTAATATCAAAAAGCATTTTGCAATATTCCTCCATGCAAAAACTTTGAAGTTCCTTCTTCTGATAAATAATGAGAGAAAGCCCTGAATTTATTTCCATTTTCTTGAAGATAAATTAAGGGAAAAATGGAGGAAATTTCTGGTCACCTCTTTTCTGACCACCTTCCTAATTGTAGGGCCATCATCTGGTCTTTAATTACCACAGTTTTGCAGAGGTGACCTGGTAGAAAATCCAGCCTAATTCCTATGGCTTTAATTAACAGGCGAGCTAAAGAGACCCTGAGACTGTTTATTTCTGTTCCTTAGATGAGCAAAAACATTGACTGGCACAACAATATTTGTCTTCTTTTGGATCCCTGGTTCAAAATGATAGCAAAATACGTCAAAACACAATGTGAGGGTATGAGATATTCGTTATTGCAATTACACATGGCAGCCACGTTAATTAGTCATCCCAGCATAGATGGTGGAGAGGGGAGATTATAAATTTAAACAGCTTGGGTCACAACAGTAACAAAAGTCAGAATATAAGCCAAAATGCCTTGTGGGAAAGAGATAATATTTTAACTATCTCTATTTTGGAAATGTTCATCAATTGTGAAATGCCATAGGAGTTAAGAAAACATTTTATCTACTAAAACTGATTGAGTGTTGTTTCTCTGTAGAGAGGAAATTCTTGCCTGTTTCTATTTTTTGTTTCTTCAGAAAAATTTTGTCTCCAGAGACTATACCAGCATTCAAGCCCTCTTGAACCATTGCTACTAGCCACAAGCTTGAATATTTTGTTTTGTTTCTTAAGGAATAAACTTGTAATTTTGTCCCAGTGGTTAAATTAACTTTGCTTTCTGCACAGTTCCCCAAGCCCAGAAGAACACAATATATAAGCACTCATTTATTAGAGAAAAAATATCAGAACTGGAAGCTGGATTTTGTGGGGTTTTTAGCAAGAGATTTTCTTCCTTCTGCAAAAATAAAAGGAAGACAAACAATTTACCTACATCCTGCATTTTGGGTTCCAGAAACCTCAGTTATGAACAGTTCAAGAACATTTGCCTTCATCATGGATCAAGAATGAACAACCTAAGGTGCCACAATATGATTCCTTTTTCCTGTAAGAATCCATCACCCTTTCACAGCTCAAAAGTTTTGAGGTTTTTAAACTATGATTTTGGAAAATGTGAACAATTTGATTTCATTTTCTGGGTACACATCAAAAACATGGCTTTTGGAACTTCTCAAATAGGATTTGCAACAGTGTTATCCTCCTCTGCCTTCCAAGTCCCTGCTTTTTTCATAGAATTATAAAATCATTAATGTCCAAAAACCCCTCAGAGATCATTGAATCCAACAGTTTACCCTGTGCTGCCAGATCCAACACTAAACCATGTCCCCAAGTGACACATCCTTTGGTGATCCCACCACCTCCCTGGGCAGTCTGCTCAACTGACTGACCACCCTTCCCATGAAAAAAAAAAAAATCCAGATATCCAATCTGAACCTCCTCTGGTAAAACTTGAGGCCATTTCTTCCCATCCTGTCACCTGGGAGAAGAATCTGCCCCCACCTGGCTACACCCTCCTGTCAGGGAGTTGTAGAGAGCAATAAGATCCCCCCTGAGCCTCCTTTTCTCCAGGCTGAGCCCTCTCAGCTCCCTCAGCCACTCATCAGATGTGCTCCAGACCCTTCCCCAGCTCTGTTGCCATTTTCTGGACGGACAAAGGTGTCCCCTCTCCTTCAGCATCCCAAAGAAGGGTGCTTGTCCCCACACACCACCTGTGACCTCCCCACAGCTCTGCTGTGGAGAAAAGGATACCTATTACAACTGAGAGAAGGCTCTGGAAGTTTCTCAGGATAAATCCAAACCCTTCACTGCTGTGGTGGTGTAAGAAGTTCATCTCTTCACAGCTTTCCATCCCAAATCTCCTGCAAATTCTCTTCACAGCTTTCCATCCCAAATCTCCTGCAAATTTCCATCCCAAATCTGCTGCACAACACAAGATCTTTTTTCTCTTCTTCTCCCATAAAAGGAGCAGCTCAGCTCCTGACCCTGATTAGTTCTGCCTCTTGCTAAGGAGCTTTGAGCCCTTTTTAGTGCCAAAATGGCATAGCAAGGACTTTGAGACTCTATCAAAACTAATAACCACTGTCCAGAGTCGTGAAGGACTACAAAGGGGATGTGATTGTGAGTCCTGCCATGTTTTCCATCACTGGAAAGGAAGGAGTTTGGTGGGAAAGGCACCTGGGAGGCCTCAATAATCCCAGAAGTGCAGCCAGAGTGAATTCCTTGAGCTGAACACAGAATGGGGTTTGCCAAAGGGAGGATGGATCTGCACAACCTCGACACATGCAGACCCCATTTCCAACAGCCTCTCACCTCCATTTATCTCCTGCATCTCTGGGGATCTGCTTGCCTCCAGCTTCAAACCAGAGATTTATGTAACCTAAAAAGGGCAGAAAAATAGTCAAGAATCATGCATTTCAATTTGCACTTTTGCTGTTGAGGGAGCAGGGGGGTACAGAGGAATTGGCTGGTGGTGATGTTATTTTGGTCAAGAACAAAATGTTCCAAACATGAATGTAGAAAATAATTAATTATGGAGTAACCACTCCTACTTCTTCCTTCTTGCAGATGCTTGAAGACTATTTCTCTCTAAATGGAAGAGAGATACATTTTTGCAGGAAATGCAGCTCTGATGAATACCAGTTGCTGCATTTCCCCTGTCCACCCTGAAACATTTCACCTGTTCATCTAATGGCTTTTTGGAGCAGCAGGGCTGATTTGTCCTTGCCACAGAGTGAACTGGCTTTTAAAATGGATTTATCCTAACTTCATTTTACAGGAGGATCAGTTCTCTTTTCCTGATCAAGTCCTTGGGTCACATAAAACCCAAACATTCTGGGACATGGGGAACAGAAGACCATCCAGGAAAACTATCAGTGATCTCTGGGATCACAGCAGCTTGGATTTACTGGCTTTCCTAGGAAAAAGAATTCACATTTCCCAGAGCAAAAAAAAATCATAATAGTACAAAAATCAAGAAGCTGCAAAGTAAGGAGACACACCGGTGTGTGAAATTCCCCGGATTTCGTTTTAGGTAGCCTCAATTCCATGTGGGAAGAAAGGGATAAGAGACAGGAATGTAATAAAGGATTTGATATGGAAGCTCCCAAGACATAAAAATCTTGCCCCAAAATTCAAAGTGTAAATTGAACCTCTCAATGTGTGCAGGGTGACCACATGAGCTGAACAAATGGGGATGTGAGGGCGGGTTTGATTTGGTTTTCTGGATTTTAATTTTTTATAAGTACTTTGTGCTGCACACAGAAAACATGCAGAGATTCTGACTGTGCCACAGGCTGGGCTTACAAGAATTTAACTGAGAGGATAGAAATTCCAAAGAGTTAGGACTGGTTTTGGCCCATTTGGCTACAGGTGGAGTAGAATGCACAAAAGTAGTTCTCAATAACTTTGTGTTAGGTTTAAAAACCCCCAGTGAACACTATGTTCATTGTATTTACAATTTTTCTATTGTTATTCTATAAAAGTAAGCAGAGTTCTGCAATTCCATCTTAGAGATTTCCACAAGGGTGATATCCCAGGGTCATTTCCCCTGAGACAGTATCCAGCCATTTCAGTGGGAATTTCATATGAATAACATGTCCCAGTGAAGAGCTGGATTTCAAGTTGCTTTCTGTGGTAAGGCTGGGGCAGACAGGCAATCCTAAGGTAATATTGAAACCCTCTACAAAACATCGAACTCTAATGAGACAGACGATAACATTGAGGCCAAAAATTAACTGTCTTTTTTGACCACTTTTATTCATAATCATAGCTAATCATGATTTTTCCCCCTTCTATAAATTCAGAGCCATAAAATATCCTCTTGGTCTCCCTTATTTCCTCTTGTTGGTGTAGATAAAGGCTACATTACAAAACACTCCATGCCTGTTTATTTACATGTGGCTTAACATAATGAGCCACTAATCTTCTTTGAGGCCTCTGAGCAGTATTGGAATATAGATTGTCACTAATAACCATAGCACTTCCATGTCACTGGTGCTGAAATGGCAATTCTTCCCTCCCTGCTTCCCCATGGAGCCAAAGAGAATGTTTGCTGAAAAGTTATCCAACTGTTGGCCACAAAAATCCCATTTTTTCAGGTTGGTTCTAACTTTACAATAAGTTGGAAGCATCTGTTATACAACAGTTTTCCACCTGTAAACAACATTTCTTGGAAACAGAGACATTGTGTTGAAATATTTTGATTTTGGTGAAATATTTGACAGGAAATTTGGATTGTTTTGACTTCTTCATTTCACTCTGGTGTTGAAGTGTTTTGTTTCAGTAAAGCAGAGAGGGTTTGTTTTGACTTTCTTACTCTGTTTTTTTTCACCCTAATTTTATATTACCATCCTTCCAATACTGTGTTTATGTATTTGCCTGTTACAGTAACAGTTCCTTTGGCCATCTGAAAATATGCTGAGATGAAAGAAAATGAGTATATTTCATCTTTTCTCTGAGTAGTATTGATTACTTCACAACATAATGTTTGTACAATCACTGATGTTCTGGATGGTTTTTTTTTTTTTTCTTTTCTCATTTCACTAAAGCTCCATTTTGCTGTAAAAGCAATTTTCAAAATGGCACCTTTTCCCACAGACAGGGACATTTATTTACCATCAAAACTAATGTGCTAACTAACAGTGTCAAATCACATTCTGCCACAATTAATTTCCCACTGCCTGGCCATGGCTGCCCTTTTTCCTCCTGATTTACAGGCCCTCATTGTACAACCTTCCCCTTGCATTGGAATAAGTTATTTGGCCCCCATGCTGGCGAAATTAGGTGTTATTTCAGGTACAATTGAATACTGGGAGGTGTCCTTGCCCATGGAAGGGTGTTGGAATTAGGTGCCTTCCAACCCAAACCAATCTATGATTCATTCTATAATCCTCTACAAAAGTGTCCACCAAAAGGCATTTTTTGACTCCTGATTCAAGGCAGTGGAAAGCCATGGCAGCAATCAGGTTAAGCTGCACATTAATCCTTAAGAGGTTGTGCAGAAAACTTAGGAATATCTCCAGAGAGTTGGGAACCTTGGTTCTGAACAGCATCCTTGGGATGATAATGGACAGTAGCAGAGTATCTCCACCAGCCTTATCCCCAGTGTGTCCCCTCGTGTCAGCTTTTGATCCAAACAAATCCCAGGAATTACAGCTAGGGAAAAAGATCTGTGCAGTCAGTGAGGTGGGAGTAGGATTTTTGCTGAAGATTGTTCTCCACCTGGAAGTTTAATGACTAAATTACTGAGCTCAAAGCCAGGTCTGTGTACAACACTGTGTCCCATTCTATATCCCCACACAACCCTGGAAAAC
This sequence comes from Melospiza melodia melodia, assembly GCF_035770615.1. Taxonomy (NCBI): domain Eukaryota; kingdom Metazoa; phylum Chordata; class Aves; order Passeriformes; family Passerellidae; genus Melospiza; species Melospiza melodia. The sequence goes on along the minus strand of NC_086194.1, from coordinate 170,029,162 downwards.
CCTTGTTAATTCCTACCACTGTCTCCCCAATGCAATAAACCCCTTTCCTGTTTTTTGTAGCCCAACTTGTGCTTCCTAATGCTCTGGGATGTGACTCCAGGATACTCCAGTATCCATCTGATCTCTCCTGTGCTTTCAGATTTATAACCATTTCCCCCCACCTTAACTATTAATATTCTCCATACTCACCATTCATGAAAACTCTGATGTTTTATTCAGGGGCAGCTGTCTCTGGCCATACTTCTGCCAATTAAATACCAGCACCATAACAATGCTGTTGCATAACTTCACCTTTAATTCTCTGACAATAATTTTATTGCTTCATATTTTGACTCACATATTCGTATTTCTTGATGCTTTCCTTGTTCTCACATCTATTTCCACCTCTGTACTGCTGTTATCTATTATTACCAGGTTGCCACAGTAACTGCATTCCTCAACACTCCTTATTTGTTCCACACCAATTGTTTATGGACTGTGTTTGTTCCCATCATTGCCAATATCTTGATCCTTTTGTTGTTGTTGTTGAAATTTTGTCGTGTTCCGTGGTTTGGAAGCTTTTGGCTGCACATCATGGGGCAAGAAAGAAGAGAGGTAACTCCTCCTCCGAGGCCCCACATTCACAGTTCTCAGTGAAAATATTGCTGTTCTCTGAGGCAGTTGGCTCTGACATGTTATCCTCTGCAGGTCATCAAGTTTTCCACTTCTCTGACCATCCAAGGAGCAGAGATTCTCCCGGTTCACCTGATTCTCCCTGGTGTTCTCTGCAGGACTGCTCTGAGAGTGAGCTACTGCCCACCCCAGCAAACTTGTCCAGGCTGCAGAAACATCCCCATGGGCAGCGCTGGAAAACCCCAAATCCCACTCCACACCAGGGCACCCTTCCTGAAACTGCGACATGAACTCCTGCACGCTCAGCCAGGGGATTTCTTTCCCTCTCTCTCTCAACCTCTGTGTTTTGCTGCCCTCTCCTGCCCAGCCAGGAAACCTCTCAAACATCCCAAACCGGAGACTGCAGAGCCCACCTGGAAATTTGAGGCTCCCTCATATGCATGACAAGTCTTGCCAGAGCAAAGCATCCCTTATGGGAGCAAAGTGGCAGAGGCAGCAAGGAGGTACAGGGTATCAGTGGATACCGAGATTAACCCTTCCTGAGTATCTGTTCTGGAAAGAAAAGCAAACAAAAAAGCCTAAATCAAGAGCTGTGAGGAAATTGCTCTGCAAAAGAAGCAGTACTCAAATGTTTCTACAGCTTGACCCAGGCAGTAAAGGGGGCGTTATCCCCTTCTTCCTTAACTCTCAGGAGCTCAGGATGTGGTTGTGGGAGGAAGTCAGAGAAGTCATTGCAGCATTGCAGCCGCTGCTGTAGTGGAGCCTCTGAGCTCACAGTTTGGAGATCCCAAATGGCCCCTCCATGTCCTTCACTCCCACAGCATCATCAGCCCCAAAGGTCGGTGACTGTGACCACCTAAAACAGCAAAGGGCAGTGTTGCCATCCCATGCACACAAACCCTGTCCCTGGGAAGCACCTCACTGCCAATGTTCCACTCTCAGCTATGTTATTGCCTACAAAAATTCTCCATTTCAGGCATCACTGGAGTGATTTCATGGTGCTTTTACTGATTTGTTGATTAATGACCTTGCTGTGCTGCACAACAAAAACTTTCTTGGGGCTGAAACAGAAGCCCAGCACTAAGGACTTGAACTGCTACACTGCCATCCAAGCACCAGGAATGGAGCTTCTTTCTCCCACCAAAAACTAACAGAGGTAAGAGCAGATTTGGGCTGATTTTAGTGGGCTCACTCACTTTATTCCTGAAAGGAAAGCAAATGGTTTCCTGTAACTCACTCCTTGTGCTGGGGTGCCATGCCATCCCATGGTAATGCAGCCAGCCAAGTCATAAATCACTGAACCATGGACTATTTTGGGTTAGAAGGGACCTTTAAAGGTCACAAAGTCCAACCCTTCTGCCATGATCAGGGACACCTTCAACCAGATCAAGTTACTCAGAGCCCTGTCCCAACCTAAACCTGAAAGTTTCCAGGGATGGGGCAGCCACCACCTCTCTTCTCTTCCTTCACTGCTCTCAAATGACAATTGCACACATTATTGAACCCTTGGCTTGCTTTAGACATTAAACATCAGTTTTCCCCACCTGAAAACAGATTGGCAAATATGTATGCATTACAACATGTGTTTTACACTCACAACTTCCTTGTGTTCTACATGACTTATTTTCTCTATGAAGCCATGGTAAAAATATTGAAAAAGGTATTAGGGACAGCAAAAGATAGAATTTAATTACAATAAGAATTTATTTACAAGAAGGCTAGAAGGGTCTTTTTACTACCCCTTCCCATGGTAACAAGACTGGGGGTAATGGTCAAGGAGAGGGGGTTTAGATTAGATGTTAGGAATAAATTCTTCCCTGTGAGGGTGGTGAAGCCCTGGCACAGATTGTCTAGAGAAGCTGTGGCTGCCCCCCATCCTGGGAAGTGTCCAAGACCAGGTTGGATGGGGCTTGGAGCAACCTGGGACAGTAGAAGGTGTCCCTGCCCATGGCAGGGGGGTTGGAACAAGACAATATTGGGTCCCTTCCAACCCAAGCCATTCTAGGATTCTCTGGATATAATTCCCAGCTGACTAACACAGCCACCAGCTGATCCTCATTCCACACAAGCAGAGAGGAGAAACCAGACCAGGGTGGTGCTGTAGATGCTGCACAAACATGGACATGGACATAAATGTGACAATAAAAAAGTCACAGAGAAGAAAAGCTGAGAGGTGACCTTGACAAGGCAACTAATGCAATATTTATTGGCTTTTGAAAGAAGGGTTTTTATTGAGCAAGAAAGAATGACATCAGCCAACAGAGGATGAAAACAAGCACCTGATAAGAGTTGGCTTAAAGCTCTATCCAAGCACAGGTGGAGGAATATAAAGCAGGAAGGGGATATATCCAAGACAGTCCTGGTGGATATGCTGTCCACATGCTCAGCGCTCAGGGAAGTGCTACAGGTGAACTGGAGCAGGCAGTATCATGGAAAGGACATTGTAGAGCCAGCCTGTCACCAAATTACCCCAAATCTTTACCAAGAACACAGTCCCTTGTGATGATGTCCATATATGGTGTTTCTAATCCTAACTACCTACCTGAGGGAGAAAATAAAAACAAAAACAAAAATTTCAAAACCCATAAAACTTGGCATCAGCTACAAAGTGCATACATGCCTGGGAAAACTGGAAAAAACCCCACCAGTTTTATTATACATTCAGATACTAACATTTACACTGAAATGTCAAGCCATAAGAGAATGGAATCAACTGAGCCTGTAAAAGCAAAATAGGCCACATTATTAGACAGCACTTTTAAAATTAGTCTTGATATTCACTTAATTATATCCCCTTGGCTGAGTCAGGAAAACAGAACCTTACCTTATTATTACCATTTTGTATCATTATGAAGGTCCTTGATTGGGTTTTGTAGATGATCTCAATGGGATCTGTCAAACAATAGGATAATCTTCATTTCAGTGAAAAAGCTCTCTCTCCCAAAGGCACAGGTTTTTTTGATAAATGGCTCTTTCATGTAGACACAAACCTAGCAAGACATTGAATCATGTGTTCAAAATATAATGGCTTAGAGGATTAACAAAAAGTTAACATGGGAAAGGTATAATGTACTTAAGAAAAATCTCTTTATTCCTGAGAAGGAAAAGAAAGATGGGGTAGAAAAGTAATGTTTACTGCCAGCTCCACAGCAAGTACATCCACACACAGTATAATTATCCAAATTCCACTGCCCTCCAGTAAGGTGGGGTTCCAGAGAACTTAGGACAATAGATCACCTGGAGTTGCCTAAAAATGTAACCCTATTGGAAGGAAATTCTTTTATAAGTTTATCAAAATTATGAGCAATTTCTTCCAACACAGTTAGAACTTGAGTGTAAAATGAATCAAATCAGTGTAAGCAGAAAGGTGCATTTGTCAAAGCAGTATTACCAGCAAGGAAGCACATTACAGCAAAAGTGTGGAAAACTGCACTTTCTTTGCTCAGAAAAGCTATAATTTGGCAAAGAACTTCAGTGTGTGCCTAAGTTATGAAGTACATTACATATGATGGAAATCAAGCAGTGAGGTTGCTATTCCCCAGAATGTTGTAACTTAATTTCCTCCATTTGTCAATTAGAAGTACATGGGAAAAATACTTTTTAAATCCAAGAATAAATATATCCAGAGAAGTAGGAGCACAAGTGTGATTGGTACAAGACCTCTGGCTGTGATGTCCAGACCTCACAGAGCTTGTACAACCACGTCCATTTCTGATTCACCTGTGATTGAACATGCTACAATTCTGCCAATAAACCAGAGTGCCTCAGGCCTTCTGGAAAGCCCTTTTATATGAGAAGCGTGAAAATCCTGACTTCTCTTATTTATGATTTAAAGCAGAATCTCCAGAGCTTTGTCAAGGTGGAGAGACATGTGCGCCTCAGGGCATGTGGCCACCTCCAGCTAATAGAGGTCAGGAGGAACAACACTTCCCCCCTGGCCCCAGGACTACCTGCAGCACCTCAAGGTGTGTGCTATGGCTACTGTACAAGGCAATTCAAGTCCTTTCTCTAATTCCTCCCTCTCTGCCCACCAGGGACATCTCCACGAGGATCTCAAAGGCAACCAGCAACAGGATGAAAGGACACAGCTTCAAGCTGTGCCAGGGGAGCTTCAGGTTGCACATCAGGAAGAATTTCTTCACAGAAAGGGTGGCTAAACTTTGGAATGGGCTGCTCAGGGTGGTGGTGGAGTCACCATCCCTGGAGGTGCTTGAGAAATGACTGCACATGGTGTTCAGTGCTGTGGTTTAGCTGACAAGGGGGTGATTGGACAAATATTGGACTCAGTGATCTTGGAGCTCTTTTCCAACCTTAATGATTCTGTGATTCTATGTCAGCTTCCAGGTTAAAACTGAAGGATGGCAGGAAATGCAGCTGTGCACTGAGAACTAGAACTGGAAATGTGGGAAGACAGCAGAGTGGGGAGGATAATCAAAGAGAAGTGGATAAAGGAGATCGGTGTGTATAGTGTTGCCCTTTATCTTTTCAACTCAGTCCTGAAGCAGCCTTAAAACTGTGAAGATGGCTAAGCAGAGACCTTTGGACTCAGGTGACGCTGGCAGTGTCCCCACCATCATATAACATAGCTTCTCTGTCACCTCCAGGGTCCTAATTCTTTATTATCCTCAGATATGTAAACATCATTTGAGTCCCAGGCTATTTTGCAATAAGGCTGTCAGTCTTCCCCAAAACAGCTGCTCATGGGTAGATTTTTTTGCTGTAAAATTCTTGTTCAGTGAGCAGTGCATGAAATTTCACCAGGTTTGGCTTTCCTTGCCTTACAGTGTGTTCCAACAGGGTCACCTCCGGCTTTGCATCTCCAGGGCACAGAGCCCAAAGCAGTGTAAAAGCAAAAGGTCTGTTCTAAAGGAGACAATTCTTGATCACTGTGGAGGAATGGTGAGCATGACCAATGAGGGGAATAGGGAAAGGGATGAAAGAAAGGCAGTGGATGGATGAGGAGACATAGAAGATGAGGGGATGTAAACCCCAGACCTTCTAATTTCTTCATGGACAGCACCCCACTGTAAAGAATCCAGTTCCCAGTTAAAACCCAGCACTGCAGCTCCTTTCCCCAGGGTGCTGACCTCCCATCTCACCTGCAGAAATCATAGCCAAACACAACAAAGCTGAACTCTGCAGGGCCAAAATTTCTCGTGGAATGGTTGCAGCTTTGGTATGCTCCGGTCTGTCCCAGTAGAAATGTGTGGAGCTTTGACAGAGGAAATCTGGGCCCAGTCCTCAAGAGTTCATGAACCTTTCAGTAAAACTGGCCCCCAGTCCAAAAAATCCTGGGCTCACATCCAAGAAAAACTGCAGCTCCAAGAACATCCTGCCTTACCATAGCTCCTCTACATCCATCCACCCAGAGCAATGCCAGAAAATGCTTGATGCTCTTTTCATCTTGAATTGCACACAGAGAAACAGTGAGGGATCTTGGTAGCAAGAAAACAAGCAAAAGCAGAGGGGCCAGGTGTCTGTTAAAACCAGCTTGAAGGATTCTTTTCCTCTCTGGTAGCTGGTTTAACAACTGGGTATTAGTTCACATGAAATTACAGCTGCATTCCTATGGAATTATACACACCATCCATCTGTTCTTGCACTGAATATTGAGGGAGAGGTAAGAAAGATTTTAGGCTTTTCCTCCCATTCTGCAAGAAGAAGGGCATTTGGCTTTTCATATTTGTCAGCCTGCTCTGGGAAAATGACTTTCAAACACATGGCATGAACCCAGAGAGCTGCAAATAGAAAAAGGGATTTGATGGGGTGTGCCCGGCAGACAATAGCTTTGCACAGGGATTGTTAGGACAGGCATGGCCAGCTTGCAGGTGCCAGGCTTCAGCTGGTTCCCACACAGCCCAGAAAAGGCTCTCGTGTACATCCCTGGCCTGGCAGCAGTGCTGAGCTGCCAGGACCTCCCAGGCTGTCTGGGTCCTCAGACACTGTAGGAGATCAGAGGTTGGACAACCCAAACCCTCCAGGTGGCTGCTGGGACTCTCTTTTGAAGCCCAGACAACCGATGGTGGCCCAAGCCCCTGATGTCATCAAATCATAGAATATATCAAGCTGGAAGAGTCCCACAAAGACCATTGAGTCCAGCTCCTGGCCCTGCATAAAACAGCCTCAAAAATCCAACCATGAGCTTGAAAGCATAGTCCAAACGCTCCTTGAACTCAGGCAGGCTTGGGTTTGTATCCTGCCCTGCCCATGGACTACCCTTGGAGCACTTCCAACTTTCCAGATACATGTAAAATCCCACATTTTTCATCCCTCAACAGTACAGAGACCCTGATATGCTGCAGGGAGGTTTCTACCCTGGAATGACAGTGTACACCCAATATCTGGAGTCTCCTCCCAGCTCCTTCTTTCAGGAATAGGGGAGGCAAACTGAGGGGACAGAGACACCCACCAGGCCACAGCAAGGGCCAGAGTTCTCTGTGCCAGGGTGTGAACTTCTTTCAACCCCAGGACACACAGCAAATATCTCAGGGGTTCACCAAGAAACCTCGAGGTGGATTTTTTCAGGTTTAGTCAGACAGGATTAGACCAGCAGGCTGCTGTCATTTGCACTGCATTCCTGGCTCCTGCATGCTCAGTGAGCAGTGAAACCCTGCCCATGGTAGATGTACTAAATGAGCAGGACAACAGTGGAACAGCTTAGCACAACATCACTCTGTAGCCTGTACCACTGACATTGATTTTCCTTTCAATCAAGAAAAAGCATGGGGAAACTCTGCTGCTACCACTGCCACCTCCAGGAATTTCCAATCGTCCATGCAGAGAAGCCTGTTATCTTCACTTTGCAGATTGTAAAGGAAGCAAAAATCCTGCTGTTGATTTGACAAGCAGTGTCAGCCCTCTGAGAAGCAGGTTCAGGTCTTCCTGACACCTCCCATTCCCTCCACGGCTCTGAGAATGTTGTTTGATCTCTCAGTGTCCTTCAGATCTGCCTCTATAAAACAACGCTAATGCTGCTGACCCAGAAGACTCTGTAAGGAGAAAGGTCTTCACTTATCTCTGGCACCACACAGAAAGAACCAAGAGAGAGCTTAAGAAGCCAAGAAGGGGGTTATGTTCTGCTCTGCTGCTTAATTGAATAAGCTGCTATTTGCTAGTAATTAAGGGAAAACTCAAGTGTCTGTGAGTGGGGTGAAAGAGGAGAATTCTTCTAATTTACATCTCATTGCCACTGAGATAAATATGCTTTTCTCGTTCTTATCAAAATGATTAACGAGACCTTCCTTAATAGTGATGTCTCTTAACTACTGTTATCACCTAATGATTAAGCTAATGGGTAGCCAAAGCCTGGAAGTTTCACCTGCTTGTTTGTCTTGATTTAGAAAGATAGGGGTCTACTAAGGAAGGCAGGAGCCTCCCCACCCCTCCTGATTGCTATAAATTTTGAATTAAGGGGCTCTCAGGTAAAAATATGGGAAATAACAGTTCTTTAATAGGGAAGAAAAGAAAAACAGGATAAAATAAACAATGCAGTACACTAGAAAAACACTGACAGAGTCAGAACCCAACCTGACACCCTGTGGGTCAGGGTGTTGGTACCAGTCCAATGGGAAATGTGGCTGCAGCCCTCCTGCAGTGTCAGGGGTGGTTCTGTTGAAGCAAGGGGGTCCTGTAGAGAAGGATGCATTCTTCCTCTGAAGATCCAGTGGAAGAAGAGACAGCTGATGTTCCTCTGGGGAATTCAGTGGAGAAAGTCGTGCTGGTTTCTCAAAACCTCTGGATTATATCTGGGTAGCAATGCTTGGCTCCTCCCTCTGGGCGGAGCATCTCACAATGGGATGTTATAATTTCTTTCAGTCATGCAGTGACATTCAATAGTCTGTTATCAGCAGATGTCCCCTCCCAAGGGAGGTGTGATTGTGGTCACTCAAAGAGAGAGATAAGGCAAACTGCCCACTTGAGAAAGGTAATCTGCCATACAGATGGTAATTGGAAACATCTTGCATTGCAATCTGGAACATTGTTTCATGAAAAAAAATTTCTCTCCATCCAACCTCTTATCCAGGCCCAGTTAGAGACTCCAGTTCTGCTGCAGATTTACCCAATAATGGAACTGGGAGAGGGTTAAAGCTGCTTTAGTGCCTCACTCCATCCACTACATGATCCAGCCAAGTCTACATCGGTGGTTGTCAGACTGTCTGTAGCCCAGACAAGCAGACACATCATGATTCCAGAAATCCAAGCTCAGATACCTCCCCACAAGTTGCACTTTTCCCTCACATCCTCCTCAGCCCATGTCATCTGGATTCCAAAATTAATGTAAGTGATGAGAATGGTGTTTGGGGTTGGACCCACACACGTGGTGGATCAGCCACATGAACAGACCTTTGCTGAGTGCACATGGTTTTGGATGAGGATCCATCAAATCCAGGCTGGATTTGAGCCTCCCTACGCTGACATCACAGGTAGCACTCAGGATTTAGGATATCCACATGTAGGTGCTGGCTGTGTGATAGTGTTTGATCTCCCTTTAAAATCAAGGGAGAGCACATGCAGCACTCAGATGCTTAGAGCAGAGATCTCCATGTCCCTCTGCCACTCCCAGGCAGTTTGGGTACCAAAGGCCATATTGTGAAATTGCCTTGGAAGTCCAGAAAATCAAGTCCTTTCTGTGGTGAGCAGAGTCAGCTGGAGAAAGATTCACTCTAGCACAGATGCCTTTGAGCTATTGATCCAGGAAGAGGTTGGTCACTCATAAGTTCTGGGCTATTTCTGTCTTGCCCACAGAGATTTTTGGATGCTGCCAGGCATGTCAGATAGCATTGGGCATCTTCATTTGGCAAATGAATCCCATCCCTGTGCTGTAATTTGTACTAGCTAAAAAAACAATAAAATGTTCCAAAAAGAAATCATACCCAGTGTCAATGTAAATGATCTCATGAGGTATAATGCTGGTAAAAAAAACCATCCTTTTGGGTCAGTTTTTCTTTTCTCTAAGCAAAATTCCTACCTGACATTTTATGCTTGCAAGAGTGCATTAAATAGCAGCACAGCACTTAACTAATTTTACATTTAGATTGCTTCTCTTCTGTTTGCTGCATGGGATGCTCACTCTGCTCCTTGCCAATAAGCCACCCAGAGAAGCAGAACGACATTAATGATCAGGAAAAAAACAAAAGCTAGTCAATAATAACCTCAGTGGTAATTTCCTGATCAGAAATTCACTCATTTCTTTATTTGTGCCTGGGAGCTCTCGTTGTTCTTATTATGAATCCTCAGGCATAAAAAGTGGAAGTGATTTCTAATTTAAATAGAGTTGGTATAACCCTCTGAAAATGAATCTTCATGAAATGATAAAGCAGGGGTCTAATATTGTGTTTTGAAGGGTGCCACATGTTCTGAATAATGCTGTACGTGCATAACTGAGCAGGCAGCACTGGTTTGAGTGGGACAGAAATGGGACCCCTTTGAGGTTCCTCAGAGACTCCATGTAGCCACATGACAACATGGAGTGGACATGTTGGGGTCTCTAGCTTGTCAGAGTGACCCCGAGGAGAGTTCGAAAGTCTCTTTCCCAGCCCAACGCTTGAAGAAGGAGTCAGGGCTCTTAATTTCTTGGTTCTCAAGGTTGTTTATTGTATCTCATCTGTAAAATTCTTTCTCCTGCCCTGCTGAGGTCCATCCAGTAGGACAGTGCCAGGCACTCTGCCTGCCCCTGGGGCAGTGTTATGTCTTTATACTAAAAACTACGTATACAATATTTACAATTACTTTCCAATACCTATCACCTATTTTAGACAGTGAGCTTCTACTCTAAACCAATCGAAAAGTGCCAACATCATAGCAAAAGATGGAGGCCAAGAAGAAGAAGGAGAAAGGCTGGACATGCCCAGATCCCTCCATCTTGCCTCCTGAACCCCCATACCAAAAACCCCAAAATCTACTTTTCCACCCCATGATAACTTCACTATATTCTACCTAAACTGCTGTGGCTTGCTGATTCTTCATATAAGGTTGGTAATTTGCTCCACGGATCATAATCAAAACCACAGGCATTTTGGGCTCCATGCCAGGGCTTCTGAGCCCCCTGGCAGGGGTCATGGCCATCCTGGACAGCCAGAGGGATGTTCTGGGTTCCCACATGGACAGAGGATCTTTGCTTTGGAGAAGACACATTTCACTAGCCCAGGTTGCTCCATGACGCATCCAAACAGGACCTGAGCACTGCCAGGGATGCCTGTGTTGGAAGGGACCTACAAGGATCAAATCCAACTCAGTGCTTTGTGGAATGTGCTGTGGTGTAGCCTCACCTGAAAAAGAGGGACACCTATCAACCTAGAAACTACTGACAGACATGAGATTCTCCCAGGAGTAAATGGAGTTTTCTCAACTGTTGCAGGTTACCTAAAGACTTTTCTTGCTCTGACATGACACACCAAGCCCTCATGTGGACACCAGGGTTGGCACCCTTTGTACACCACAAAGCAATGTGGCATCTCTCTCACTTAGCAGAGAACCAATAAAGCACCAGAGCCCTGCTCAAAGGATTCCCAGACCCTTAGATATGGCATAAAAGATGAACTAGCTCCACCACTTGACAAGGTTAAAGCAGGAAATAATATATTTATTTGAACATAGACTTGCATCACTGCGCTAGAGTCAGAGGAAACTGTGATGTCAGATTTTATTTCAGTTTTGCAGAATAAAGACCTTCCTTAACTGTTGCACTATCTCAGACAGCTTCTGTCTCCTGTCCTGAGCTGAAATCTTTGTCCATGGATTTTCTGGTGTTCGCACTGTCTAAAGCAATTTGGGTGTCAAATACAAGCTTTGAAAGTGTCTTTTATGTCCTTCCTTCCACATCCACCCCCTGCCCTACAGTGAGAAGGAACAGGGTTGGTATAAAGATGTTTCAAGATCATTTAAAATATAATTTCACAGCCTTACTCACCTCCTCGTGGTCATTTCCTTCCTATTTCCTCCCATCAGTGCAGTGTTTGTACCTGACCTAGCACCTGTCTGGCCCCACCTCCCTGTGTCTGCTACAGCTGCCTAAAACACATTTGTAAAACTCATGAATGTTGAAGAAATATTAAGCAGAATTCTGCTCACTCCTACAAGGAGGACAAGGACACAGGGATCTGAGCCATTCCTGTTACAGGGAATTTCTGTGCCTGGCAAAGCAGAGCCTCTGTGAAGGCTAAATAAATCCTGAGGTACATGAAGAAAGCAGGACTAAGAGGTGGTTTTAACTTCTGTGATCTCATGCACAGTCTGGGATCAACTGGGCTGAAAAATATTTACAGGCCTAAATTAAACACTACTGACATTGTTCAAGAACTATGTAAAGATACTTTGGGGCAGATTTTGAGGAGCTGAGCACATAAAGGATGAGGCTGATTTGGCTCTTACAGAGCAAACTGAAGATATTATTTCACAAAGCACAGAAAGAAATGGAAATAAGCTGGTTTGTCAGTCAATGTGCCATTTCCTCTTCAACCCAGCCTCTAGAATTCAAGGAGAATCACTATCCAAGGAAACTGTGTACCTCCATTTAAAAATTAAAACTAATCCTCTACTGTATTTTCACCAGCAAAAAATATGATTAAACCACCATTCTTCTGATCCCGAGGAGCATTCAGAGCTCTGATAAGACAGAAATAAATGCAGAGCAAGTGATGGAGAGTCAGGACCCTCGAGGGGAAGGGTTTGGAAAATACCTCTGGGATTCAGAAGGGTGAGCAGTTCTTGAGCATGTGGCTGAAGTAATTGCTCTCACTTCCTTGCTTCACAGAGCAGTTCAGGATAACCCAGCATGGCCTCCCAGCACAGTGGGCGAGAAGTCAGAGCATAAAAACCATATTTCTCTTCTATCTTAGTAAAGAAGAGCACGTGATTTGCAAATTCAGCATCAAATGGGCATCAGTGACATGAAAACCAGGTTATTGGCAGGATATGCTGGAGGTTAAGGTGAACTTGAGGGAATGCTGGACGATGGACATGAAAAAAAAAACAACTTGAAATCAAAGGTCTGGTATTGTTGAATTTCTCTATCTTGGGAAAAAACAGTTCCTGGCAGGAAGAAGTTTTTCCAATGTACTGGGACGTGAATTAACCCCTCCCTCTGGAAATCATTTTGTCTTATAAGTGAAAAATTATCAGTTCTATGGCTGTAGTGATGCCAAAATCCACTTTAATGACAGGTAAAAAAATTAGCAGGAAAAAATATCTCCATCATATACAGAGGAAAATAGTGGCAAGGAAAGGGACTCCTGGGAGCTCAGAGGGGCAGGAGCTGGAGCTCAGGGCTTTGTGGCTGGCAGCTTTTCTGCCTGCCTGTGAATCCCTCATGGCCCAGAAACTTATGGTATATTCTACACTTCCAATAAAAAGAAGAAAAGCAGTTAAGAATCTTTCATCAAAAAGCTCAAGGAGGGGACAGAGCCCAGAGATCTGAGCCAATAAAAAAACCAAAAAAGCCATCTATAAAAGTTGAATCTTCAGAGATGACCCCGCAACTCCAGTACTCATCCACATGAATCTGCTGAAATGTGGAATTTTTTTTTTTTTTTTATAGAGGAGGTGGGAGCCACAGAGAAGAGGGAGAAGGGAAATTCCTGACTGTGAGTCTCTCACTGATGCCAAGCAGTGCAGTGGGGTCACCCACCAGCCCCCCTGAGCTGACTCCCCACTGCTCCACACTGGGAGGACAGCCCAGATCTCCAGGACATGAGCTCCAGCTCCCTTACATGGCAAAAACAACAATCACACTGACTAAACATTTGTATGATTTTTTATTGGATCATAGATCAGCTGTTTGGGTGTGGAAATCTATATCAAAGGTGGTTTGTGATTTCATTGCAAAGGTTTATTTGGCTAATTAAAAGAGGAAAAGGAGGGTACACTCCCTCTTACTGGGCAATAAATAGGGGGGTAGTGAGTTAATAAAAAATAACTATCATGGGGGATAGAGATGGTATTTTTTCAGCTTTCCACATTCATCTCAGAAAAAGGCAAGACTATGCACTGCTGGGTAACCAGAATTCACCAAAGGATGATAGATGGCTACACACTTCCCATATTTCTTCTTTTGAACATGTCCAGTAAGCTTCACAAGAGAGACTTTAGCAAGCATCCCCTGTATGCTACTCATCAAATCCATCCTACAGCTGCTGTGCCTTTCCCCATCCCTTCAATACTCTGAGCCATGACCACCAACACCTGGCAGAGGAGCAAAAGGAGCTGTGCCTGCAGTGAAACCTACTGGAAAACAGGTGAGAATGGAAATCAAACCAGCAGGCACCTCATGGATTCTTTGCTTCTTTTCTGCCAAGGTCAGGATTAAATCATGAGAAGGTGTTTCTTGCTTGGACTCAGATGTTCACCAGTTCCCATCCATGTCTCACAAACTGCGAGCCTACAGTACTTTAGCAAGGTAAAAAATGCCAATGTATCTCTATCTACAAGGCCTTTTAAGGATAAACTACCTAATTAGGAAATTACACCTAAATTATTTTTACTTTTAACCTAATAACCAATCACCTGTGGCCCAAAATGTGGACTTTTCTATCCAATTACACAATACCACCCAAACCCATGAAGAAGAAGGTGAAGAGGAAGGACCACACTCCTCCCTAAAATCTCCATCTTGCTTTATGTATATTACTATATTCTAAAACCTTAAACTCTTAAGTTTTCCACCATGTGATATTACACACTTCTGTTCAAACTCCACACCCATAATCTCAGTTCTGTTGCTCAATTTTGGAATCCTTCTCCACGGCCTCAGGTCAAATGCAGTGTTCTCTTGGGGGTCAGTGCCTGACAGCACAGAAAATATAAAATTCTCAGCATCCAGGGTTCCAACAGGCACCCACAGAGTGCTGTGAAGCTGGAGGGGGAAATGTCCTCCTGGGGAAGGCAGAGGCTGTGCAGGACCACCTGAGAGCCCCCGTGCCCCAGAGAGGCTCTCAAGTAAAGGATGTCCCCTAAAGCAGCTCTGCCCATGCTCTGTGGGGTGACAGCCCCCACACCCCAGGCACCAGCAGCGCTCCCTGCCCAGGGCAGGCTCCCAGGGGAGGATGTAAATCCCAGGCAGGGCGCGGGTGAGGCTCTGCCCTTGGCTCCAGGTCCTTGGCTTCGGCCGCAGACGGCAGCCAGGGTGGGCAGAGCAGTTTCACACGACCTTCCTCCCTGAACCAAAGCTGCTGACGTCCACCCAGCCCCAGTCCCGGGCACGGGGCCAGGGCCTGCCTGCCAAAGGCTGTCCCCCTTCCAAAACACATCAGCTGGAATTGCTGAATTCCTGAACCTGCTCCGGGAACGGCCCCGGGCTGTGGTTTCATCTACACATGAGCACAGCCTGGTGCACAGTGCTCCAGCAATAACCTGCAAACCTCCTCTACACCTCTGAAATAGGGCTGTGGAGACAAAAAAATCACCTTGCAGATTCACTAGGGCAATCCATAAATGAGACTTAATTTTAAGTACTGACATCCTCATTTTATAACCCAAACTCTCTGTCCTACAGAGTTGGGTTTTCATCTTTTTTTTTTTCTGTTACTCTTATTTTTCACCTAAAATAAATAAGGAAATCATTTATTTGAGAGTTGTCCTTATCTCTAACAAGATACCTGGATTTCCATATCAGGGGTTGTTTCTCATTTCTTGGAGATAACAAAAAAAAAATGTGCTCTGAGGAATTCTGATTTACATTCAACAGCTTGTGAGAAACCTATTGATAAAAATATTCAAGGAAGAATTGAACAGATTGTGTCTGAGGAGTATCTCTACACCCAAATGTATGTGTAAAAAATAAATAAAAGCAATAAAAGCCATTCCATCTGCACAGAGATAGAAGCAGGCTTCTCTTGCAGTAAGAAAATCCATTACTTTAGTTATTATTTACAGAATCAGACAGGTTTGTGTTGGAAGGCACCTTAAAGGTCATCTCATTCCAATCTTCTGCCATGGGCAGGGACACCTTCCATTAGACCAGGCTGCTGTCTCTGGGACAGTGGAGGAGAAAAAGAAACAAATACTGAATTGCAGAATAACTTTGCAAAATAACATTAAAAAAACCCAGTGGTTTAGCCTCTCTCTGCTTACGGGGTGGAAGGAAATGAGCTTAAAGAAACCTGATCAGCTGATAACTGCATTATGCCAATTCATTCCACCCTTCAGCACAGGTCCTTTAATGAGACCTGTTTGCATTGCAGCTCCCATCCCTTGACTGACAGGCCAAACCCTCTTCTCAGTGAGGTGTTCAGTCCCAGATCATCTCCCTTATAGAGTTGTAAGTATCTTCTGCAAGATTAAACAATTTCTGGGGGAGATTTTCTGAGAGAAATAAATTTTCTTGGACCTTAATTTGTCCTTGGGAAGATCAGCCTAGTCTGGAGGTCTTTCTAGTGGAGAGGGCAGGGGCAAAGACATTCCAGTGCAGAAAGTCTGAAGAGCAGCTCTCAATTGGCTAAAGTACTTATTGAAAGTCATAGAATCAAAGAATGGTTTGGGTTGGAAGGGACCTTCAAACACCATCTCATGCCAACCTGCTCCCTTGGACAGGGACACCTTCCACTATCCCAGGTTGTTCCAAGTCCTGTCCAGCTTGGCTTTGAGCTCTTCCAGGGATGGCACAGCCTTAGCTTCTCTGGGCAACCTGTGCCAGGGCCTCATGACCCTCACAGGAAAGAATTTCTTCCTAACATCCAATCTAAATCTCTCCTCTTTCAGTTTAAAACCATTCCCCTTGTTCTATCAATAACTGCCCTTGTAAATACACTTGTCTGCACTGACAGCCTTGGAAACCTGCAACCTCTGGTCATGCACCAGAAAAGAAAACATTTAAGTGATATCTTTCCCCCATCAGCCCTGCAGCTCAGCCCTGGGAGTAGGAAAAGATTCAGAGAACAGATTTTCCCAGGTGTTCATGCACTGCAGAGCATCCCAGCAGCAGCAGCTCCTTCCAGCCCTCCTGCTCAGCAGATGAGCGGTGGCTGAATCCATCAGGACCATGCTCCTAAAAAGTGGCATCAGCAAGGAGAAAAAGTCTTGGAAATCTGGGAAGACACAGAGGAAGGCGTGTCCAGGGAGGACTGCTGGCACTCCAGAGAGGTACAGGGGTGGTGTTGAGTGAGGATGAAGGCAGACAGGATTCATCACATCACAGCCATGAGCTGTGACCTCTTCCCAGCTGAGCCATGAGCAGGCAAAGACCAAAGCACTTGGGACAAACTGGGAAAATGATCCCAACTCCAGCAAGAAGCTTGAATGGGAGCGGGAGGAGAAGGAGTAAAAGATACAGGATGTTTTCAAAGCCCCATCTCTAGAGGAGCCAGGGGTGTGTTAGCTCTCCAGTGGGACAGCTCTGCATCTTCCTTGTTTTCCCTGGATTTTACCAGCACAAACCTTCCAACCCCTCTGTGATGTCAACTGAGAGGATTCAGGACTAAAGTCATGATTTGGGGCTGCACCATGAAGATGTTCAAGTCTAAAAAGAGATGGATCTTTTACATGAAATGGAAAATGAAACAACTGTCTCCCTGCTTGGCCTTGGAGTTCCTCAGGGAGGCAGATGTTTGATTCCAGGATTTTGGCAGATGTTTGTGCACCCAAGACATGAAGACCACAGAAGGGAGAGAGCAGAATTACAGACATGTACATTGAATCCCAAGTATATTTACCTGATGGGGGTGTAAGACATACAAGAATTTCAGCAAAATGCCATTATTTAACTGAAAAACTAATTTTATAGAAAATATTTCATACTTTTGGAAATCAGTAGAAGCCCTATTTAGGGTTGCCCGTTCATAAAGAAACCCATGTCAGTGGAAAATTTTCAGATTTACATAAACCCTAGGATTTACATGTTTTATTAATGATCAGTAATGTCATATTTATCAACCTATGGGCCAAAAAAAGAAGTTAACTGATGGAAGGTAAAACCTGTGTTTGGTTGTGCTGACTGCTCCCACTGTGGTGGCTGGCATTCCAGTCAGCCCCAGACACTGAAAAATCCTGAGTCAGGCCTTAAAACCCACATGTCCCGCTTGAAAACCACAAGAGAATTTGACATTTATGAATAATAACAACAAAAACAGCAGCAGCAACAACCTTGGTATCTCACCCTTGGCATTCTGCTGTATTTCTAGCTTGTATTTCTCAGCTCGAACTTATTTTTGATCATGAAGCCTGAGAATGTAATGTGTTAGAAGGTCCTAGAAGTTGGATGCATCAGAAAAAAACCTCATCTCTTGCAAAACAAACAGTAAAATTACACAACAGCATTGTACTTGGCATCTTTACAGAGCAGGAATATTCCTATTTTCTGCACTTACCTAGACAAATCTACCAGACATCTTTCCTCACCAGCATCTAAGGGACTTTATGGGGCAGTAAAAACTGAATGAATAAACCCAGATAAGAAGTAATGCATTATTGGCTTGGAAAAAAAAAAAAAAAGAACATGCTTGTCTTTCAAAATATTTGATCTGTTAAAACCATCAGGGAAGAATTAGGTAACTATAGCTGATTTCAGTCTGTGGGCTATGGGAGAACAGGGGTTTGCATCCCAATGACCTTCTGCACATGAAACATTTACAGACTCCTTTTTGTGTATGTGTATTTGGACATTTTTAGTTGTGTCTTTCTCTCAATTTATTCAGTTTTGCATTGAAAAGATGGAATAAGAGAGCAGCAATGTGAAAGCCAAAAATACCCTTGATTTTAATTTTCCAAAAATGGCCAGTTTGGAGGGGAACAAAACAAAAAAAAAGGAAGTTTTATTTGGTGGGTTAAGGCAAATGGCCCATTTTGAAATAAAAAAAATGCTGTTTCCAATGCAAACAAACCTTCTGGCATTAGGAATTATGTGATTGGATTGTGCAAGTCGAACGTGTCTCAGCGGACTGAGGGGCAAAGGCAGCAGCTTTGGGCATGTTCAGGGCTGCAGTCACAGTGCTGGCCTCTGTCCTCTTCTCCTTCCCTCCTTCAACAACCTTCAGAGTGCTGCCTCAGTTTCCCTCGGTGTAAAACACGCTAAAAATCGCAACTCTCCTCGTGGAGGAAGCTCTGAGGAGTAATTAACTAATGCTAGCAAAGTGCCAGCCAGCACTAATTGCTGTCATTATGCAAGAGAGGAGCAGTGGGGTTTGCTTTGGTCCTAGTGGTGCTTGTTTTCCTGGACTCAATCAGCCACAGCATCAATGAGCCACTGATGGGGCTCTGAGTGACTCCTCAAGGCACTGCAGCAGGTTCTGAAAATATAAACATCCACAAATTAATTTAGCTCTCCAACAGCCTCTGGGAAAGTGAAGGCTCTTGCCCCCCTCACAATGTGGAATGCTGAGAAAAAGGGAAAGAAAAGTTATTCCTGCTATTCCAGGTTGATAAAGGGCCTGGGTTGAGCTGTACATCCCCATTCACCCTTTGATTTGGCCACACCAGCACTGTGGTGGCTCTGGTGCAGCACCTGGAGCCGTGCCCTGGGAGCAGGAAATTGGGAATGGGGCCAGGCTGGTGCAGGAAGGATGGGGGAAAGCAGCTGGGTTTCAAAGCAGGGGAAGAGAAGGAGGAACTTAGCCTGAGGAGCAAGAGTCAAGGTGTTCCCTGCACCTTCTGGTCAAAAATCTGGCCAAAAATTGGGAATGGTTTGTGGAAGAATCAGAGATAGGGACATTACCAAATTCATCTATGGAACAGGAACTTCTGGTGAAGACAGGCCTTTCATGAACATGGAGGTTTTACAAAATAGAGGACCCAAGCTATGATGTGTCCAAATAAACATTTCTCTTCCTGGGAGAGCAACAGCTTCTCTGTCATCCTCAGTTTTCACATCAGGAGAGACTGCTGGGTCAATGTCAACTAGAAACTGTTGATCCCATGGCAGGGGAGGGTTGTAACTAAATTATCTTTAAGGTCCCTTCCAGCCCAAACTATTCTATAAAAATACAGCAGGGTCCAGAACAAAGCTGTTGTTTGCAGTCTGCAGAGATCAAATCTCTGCAGGGACTTACCCAAAGGATGCTCCAGGGATGGGCATCCCCCATGGCCATGGCACCACCAGAGCCTGGAGACTGAGAAAAGGCTTTTTTCAGGTTTGAAAGAGGAATAGGCATGCTCAAGCCAAGTGCAGAGCTCAGATTTAATTGCACTCCCCATTTACACAATTGAAGGGAAATAGATTTGCTGACTGCTGTCCATCTGTGAAGATCTAACAAAGCAGGGAGATGGGAATAGTCCTAGGTCTGGACATGTTCCAAGGTGGTAGCAGCAAAAACAAGGAGCTATTTCCACAGGAAGAGACAGTGTGAAGGAATCTTCTTTCACAGCTCTTTCCTCTCTGGCAACAGTTTCTCAAGATAAATATTTATATATGTATATATGCATTTATGTACATACCCTCACAAAGCAAGGCAAAAAGTCGAATCTTACTGTCTGAAAAGTGGATCTAATCAAGTAAACAATCTTCAGTCTTGAAATTCCCCTTACAACACTTTAAAATGTTTTATTTCAAAGTATAACCTCAGCTTTCCAAGTACAGAGTCATTTATAGATTAACATTTTAAGCATAAAGCCTTTGAAGTCCCTTTTAAACTTCCCAAAATTTTTTGAAGATGGGATGGTTCAAACTTACAAACCTCTGGGAAAGAAGGTGCCCCTTTAGAGCCAGGTGGGCCTGATCATCCTGTTCACTCCAAAACCCCTACAATTAGTAGGATAATTTGGAAAACCCAGCATGTGTTACCCCAATATGACATTAGATGTCACCCATGCACTGCATTTACTGCCTGTCCCCCTCTCCTGGTCCCCACATGGGAAAGCAGCAGCCCATTCCCCGCTCCACGCCAGGGCTGGTGATTCAGGCTGGGGGGATTTCAGGATATCACACCAGGGAGATGCCCACAGCCTGGACCTCATACCTCAGCCTGGAAGAGGTGGGATCAGAGCAGTATCCATGTCCCCACACCTTGCAGGACAGGAGTGGGTCCTTGGACTCAGAAAAAGGTTCAAGATGCAGATGTTTAACTCTGTACTGTCCCTGACCCGTGACAGCCAGCCCTGCCCATGTCTGGGCAGCCTTGAGGGGCTGGAGGGTTTGGAGACGAGTCCCCACTGGGATGCACCCCTAATTTAGCAAGAGCTGTGTGGAATTTAGATGCTCTGTGTCACACACATGTCCATGGCCAGGAAATGGGTCCCCAGAGGAGCCAGGATGGCACAGAGGTACAGGGAACATGTCAGGCAGCCAGGGTGCTCTGCAGCCCCCATTCCCCTGGCTCAAGGTCTCCTTCACACGCCCTCTCCTCCAAGGACTGCTTCGTCCTCCTGTTCCCTTGCTAAAGGAGGGGAACCACAACCCTGGGAAGGTGGCCCCCATGCTGGAAAGCTGGGAGGGAGCCAGCTGAGCAGCCCCACGCTGGGAGCCACCCCTGGTGCCATTCGGGCACTGTCCCAGCCCTCCACCAAGTGGGGCAGGATCTCCCTGAGGGCTGACAGGAGCCGGCAGGAGGAATCCCATGGACTGGAGAAGGAGGCCGACCTCATTAAAGCCATGGAAATCCCCTTCCACATTGCCGGCTGCGGTGTTTCCTCTCTTGCAAGAGCGTGAGGCGGTGGCAGGAGGGGGGAGGCACTTTGGGGAACATGTTTACAGAACTCCTGCCAAACCACAGGAAGTCCCAGCTCCTGGAGATGGAGAATGGGCGGAGGAGGAGGCAGATGTGGCCAAGGCTCTGTCAACTCCTCTCCACTGCCACTGGCAAACAAAAGCCAGAGCACAGCAGCGCTGTTGTGCCTGGCCATGTGGGATGCAGGAGGGCCTGGAGCCTTCTCCTTTTGCTGTTTTATCTCAGAGCAGCTCAGCAAGTGAAGTCCTCCAGCAAAGGGGGAAAAAAGCACCTGAGAGATGGGTAATTTTTCTGCACACTAGAGTTAAGTACACCTCGCTGTGCTTCTGGCTGTGGCAACTGAGAACAGATTCAGAAATGGGATCCAACAGCTCACTGTGCAGAAAGCTGATACTCAGTTGTATTAAAATATTTTTTTTTATGATTTCTAAACAGCATTCATCTGCTGCACCCTGTTTACCCACCCAAGGAATGCCACCTTGTGGGGTTCTGGCTTCTCTCTGAAGGGCTGGCAGCTGAGCTGTCCATGCATACCAGGAATCTAGAGGAAGGTTTTCCTTCCCAAGGCACAAGATCTTGAACTTCACAATCTTCAGTGGTCCCTTCCAACCCAAACCATTCCATGATTTTATGAATCTGCTGCCTCTGCCACCACTCACAGCTGTGACATGCCACTCATCCAGTGAGGCTATCAAAGGTTTGGGCAACAGCCTGAAGATGCTTCTCCTTGATCAGAAGGTGTTGGACACCCCTACAAATACATCCTAGAACGGCAATGAGCTCTTGAGTCTGGGGACCACGAGGGTCTCCTCTGCTGACACCAGCTGAGCAGGATTTGGGCAGCAGGTCCACAACTCAGCACATGTTCCACATTTCTTTTAATTTCATTAGGGTCAACAGCCTTACAGCGGTCAAGGATGTTTCTCTATCTCACACAATCTCACACTCCTGGTGGCTTTGGCTGCATCCTTGATGAAGACCTTGCACTCATAATGGCTTTAACCTGAAGGTGGGTAGGTTTTGATTAGATATGAGGAAGAAATTCTTTACTGTGAGGGTGGTGAGACACTGGAACAGGTTTGCCCAGAGAAGCTGTGGCTGCCCCATCCCAGGAAGTGTTCAAGGCCAGAATGGATGGGGCTTGGAGCAACCTGGTCTAGTGGAAGGTATCCCTGCCCATGGGAGGGGGTTGGAATGAGATGATTTTTAAGGAATCTTCTGACCCAAACCATTCTGTGATTCTATGATAGGTATCTACACAGAAGCCACCATTCCCCAAATTACTCAGCACAGCCCTGTCCTCACCATTTCACTTGTTTGATGAGGACAGATACTCCACACCCTGATTTATCTATCAACACCAACAGGGGTACAGACAGGCAGAAAAACAACCTACCTACCAAAACATTGCCTCATATTGCTCAAGCCAATCAGAACTGCAAATTAATTCATAACAGACTGAATTTAAGACCTAAAGAAAAATACAAGTTCATTTATTGGACATGCTATTTCAAAATGAATAATATAGTTCTTGTTTAAAAGCCACTAAAGAGACAGATTTAATAAAAGAGCAAAGTTTCCAAGAGGTTTCATCTGACAGTGAATTTCATATTGAACATAGTCAGGAAGAAAAGTTATTGTAGTCTACATAATTAGTCCTTCCCTCCACCCCTGTTTGGCAATCACTTTATCAAATTACAGATGTCCAGACTGGATTAAGTGTTGCTGAAATACCTTGCAGTCAAAATCTTTGCGCAGTGTTCATTATCATTAATTAAGTGTATGCGATCCCAGTTCCCAGAAGAATGTCCTTTTCTGTTAGCTGAGCTATATTTAAACTCAGGAGAATTCAGCATACATTTTTAATAGAAATTCAACACTTGTCCCACTTCTAAGTAGTAAACTCTGAGTTTACTGCTAGATGATGTGCTTGTTTACACCTCCCAGTGCTCTCTCTGCTCTCTCCAGAGGGTGGATTTCCTGACTCACAGTGCCTCTAACCCATTGCCCAAACCGGTTGCTCTCCATCCTGTTTTTGTGCAGCTGAACGTTCCTCCTTATTCCATCCCACATGCCTCCCAACTGAATCTCACCCTACTTTGGAAAGGCCATTATTCCACAAACTGAGGGTCCCCCTCCTTCCCAATCTCATCCTCCAGTGCTTTTCTCAGTTCTTCCTGACTCTGCACATACAGTGGATTGAATGATCCTCCTCTGAATTCATCCACCCATCCTGCAGACCCATGTTCACCATCACCATCCTTCTCAGAAGTCCTGTTTAAAAGCATTTGAGTTGTGCTTCAGCTGTATTAGAAGATTGCTGATGAAAGCCCTGCTGAAGCCAAGGCAGCTACTGCATCTCTCCTTTGCAGAACAACTCCTGCAAATGGAATTTGATTGATCCAAAAGTTTTCTCTTGACCAGTCCCTAATGGCTGATATTAATTTCTTTCATTACCTGTCATGTGTTTGTAAAATGGTCATTTAATTACCTGTCCTTCACTTGTCTTTTTAAGAGTGTGTGTTTCCTACCCTGTTGACTCTCCCACTTTACTGCATAGGTCTGAACACCCAGTCTTGCTCTGCCTCACCATCCCTGATCCTCAGCATGAAACAGCCCTGTTACAGGTCACTAAGGGAAGAAAAGCCCCTCCAAAACTTATCTGCTAAACATTCCCAATGCCTTCAGTGAATGTGTGGGTGCCA
This sequence comes from Melospiza melodia melodia, assembly GCF_035770615.1. Taxonomy (NCBI): domain Eukaryota; kingdom Metazoa; phylum Chordata; class Aves; order Passeriformes; family Passerellidae; genus Melospiza; species Melospiza melodia. Next base: position 170,005,257 of record NC_086194.1, on the reverse strand, counting down.
TTCTTAATATCAGTCCATTAAATAACACTTTAAGTACACAACACATCACCAGCTTCCCCACAGGTCTGCAGAGCTTTGGCTCTGGTTCATGACATTGTGGAGACTAAATGTCTCCATCCGTGGGTTAAAAAAATGCTGGTGATGTTTATCTGTTCCAAGGAACACCTGTGAAATGGATTCACACATTGAAACAAGTTGTGTTCACCTCGTTGGAGAAATGAGAACCCAGGATTTCTTCAGTGCTTCCCAGCCAAGCCCATATCCCTGTCCTCCTGGGAAGGAAAACATTCCTATGAAGGCTGGGCTGAGAAGCAAGGAGAAAATCCACATTGAATGAAGAATTTTCTCCCCCAGCAGCATCCCAGAGGGTTTTTGTGTAGGCGCTCGTTCATACCTGATGATGCGACTGAGACCTGTGCTAAGGTGGCCTCAGGGGACTTTAAAACACACTTGACTGAAGCACCTCCACTAAAAGCTGCTCCCTGGAGTCCTTATACAACCAAAGAAATGGCAGAACATGACTCCTGGGGTCTTTAGGGATCCTCAAGGTAGCAAGCATGAATCCCTGCTATTGGGGATAGGGATTCTCTACCATTTGGGGGCAAGTTGCTCACAGTTACAACAGGGAATAATCAGAGCTTGCCTTTCTCTCACTGCTCAGCTGAGACCATCTTCAGGCTGCTCATCTCTCCCGTGTGAGATAAAATTTATCACAAAGCCAGTCCCTCCTTGCCAGAAGATGGAAGTGGTCCAATGAAAACAGGACAAATACACCACCTAATGCCAGCTCTCTGTCAGTCAGCCTTCCCTCTGAAATGAAAAGCAAAGCAAGTCCCAGAGGTCTCTCCTGCTCTGAGCATGGCTTTACAATTATAAATTATCCCAAGATTACCTCTGTCCCTAGCAGTGCTGAATTCACCTCTGCTGTGTTTGCTGGGGGATTAATTGCTGCTGCATTAGCTGCAGTGCAAAACAAAAGCTGGGGATGCAGCAAGATCCTGATTGCCACCATCATTCAGCAAGGGGTGACAAATTTACAGCCAAATACACAGGAAACACTCTTTGATTTAGCACAGCCTGCAATTAGCCAGCACAGACCACTGCTGGGGAGGAAATCAAGGTAAACAAGACCAGGCATCCAAAGGATGTGAGCAAAGACACGGATTAGGGTGGCACTGGTAAAAGAGCAATGCCCAGAGCTGACCATCCTGGCTCCAGGAGGCACCATCCAAGGATGAAGAGGGGCTTCTTCCTCTTCCCACATCCTAGCATGACGTCTGACAGTGCCTGGATGCAACATCCAACTCATTCCTTGATATCCTCTCCCACACTGTCAGGAGATTGCAGTGGTCCCAATTTCTAGGACTCTGCATTCAAAAGAGATGCTCCAGGACAGCCCTTCCATCCCACCTCTTCCCTTGATGGACCACACATCTCACATGGGGAAATGTGGAGATATCTGAGGAGAGAAGATACCCAGAGGTCTGGTGCTATTGCAGAGCTCTGGGCTTGCTTTCCAGATCAAAGCCTCTGGTTCCATCCTGGATATCCTGCCTGAGTGTGAGGAAAGGAGGAGCTTCATTTCCAGTAGAAAAATCTCCCACTTGCAGAGGTCACCCACAGCCTCACCATCCTTGTCATGGTGGGAACAAGCAGCAAACACATCGCTCCTCACTGAATCTGGGCTGGATCAGAGGAAAGCTGAGATCCATGGGATTGCAGGAGGGCCCTGGACATCAGCTCTGCTGTCATCCCCCTCTGGTGCTGCGGGACTTCCAGGCACATGGAAATGTGCTGAGAGCTCTGGGCCCAGAGGCTCAGATGAAACACCAGAAGCTCCACAGCTCTGAGTGGGACTGGGCTGAAAATCTGTCAAGCTTTCTCATGAGATTTCCTCTCTCCCTCCTGGTTCTGTTTGGACTGGAAACACCATGAGAATAACTTTCCTCCTTGCATTTCAGCAGTTTTGCTTCCGGGCCTGGGCTAAACAAGGAAGTGCAGAGGCGTGGGAACCAAGGGGAGACACAAACACATGGGAGCACAGGATGAATGGCTCCAAATCCCTGCATTCAACTCACTGCCTCCATCGGGGCTTCTCCTGCCAGCTGAACTCCTCTGCACGGGCTGGCACTTTCAGGTGGAGGTGGTTATCTGTGGTTCAGATCCTTCTCTCCCTCAGGCAGCAAAGCACTCCCAGGAATAACTCAACTTTTACTGCTGTGAGACAAGAACATTTGGATCTTGGTGCCTTTTAAAGACACATCACCCAGCCAGCAGCAGAGCACTTGGACACAGAGCCCAGACCTCCAAACCTTTGTCCTTCTGTGGTAAAAGGGTTTGACTTCTCGATGCATTCATCATCTCAGCACCCTGAAAACAGAGTCCATTTCAGGTGTGGAGTACCACAAACCACTTCATGGGAGGCTGACCCATTCCTCCAGGATCCAAACTTCTTCCCTGCTCCACGCCTTCAGCATCCACTGACAAAACAAGTTGTGCCCACAGGAGCAGGTATGGCATGCAGGGATGAATAATGATCCTATCACCACATACATATTTCAGGATAAAATTCCAGCTTCACCACAGCCTAATGCACCACCCAACATGTGTTTACACCAAACAATCAGTAACTCAAAGCTACAAAGAATGAGGAAATGGGAAGGAGTTTTTCCCATACCAAGCAGCTTGCAATTTAAGGCATTGCTCTTTCCCATAAGTCTCCACCAGCTTGGCATGGAAATCTCTTTAGGATTATGTGGATCTATTCAGCAGTTCAAAGGTTAATTGGAGCTACACAAGCATATGAGCAGAAAGGAAGGGACAATTTCTAGCAGCAAGGTCATGTATCTACTGAGCACTTCCCTCTGGAGCATTCATCATTATTTAATTATCACTGTACTAATAGCTAGCATGAATTAAAGTATTCAGGGTCTCTTAGGCTTTGTGGAAGAAGAAAAGCTTCTGGGTTTTTTAAGAACCCCACAACAGGAGATGGTGGAACATCCTCCTGGCCCAGCTGGCCCGATCTGTGAGCACTTGGGGCAAACAACTGAATTTACTTGACTCTACAACTTTTAGGCAGGACTGGCCCAGATCTTGAGCAAAGTTCCAGGTGGGTCTCAAGGACCTGCAGACAGCATTGACACAAGCCAGGACAAGACTCATTGACTAGAGAGGCCATTTAAGTGGCTTTAATTTGAACCAAAATAGGTTTATATTAGACACTAGGAAATATTTATTTACAGTAAGAGTGGTGAGGCCCTGTCACAGATTGCCCAGAGAAGCTGTGGATGCCCCATCCCTGGAGGTCTTCCAAGGCTGGGCTGGATGGAGTTTGGAGCAACCTGGGGTAGAGGAAAGTGTCCCCTCCATCCTGCCAGAGGCTCCTCACTGAACAGGTTACATCTGAATTTGAGCCCCTTAATACCTGTTGCAAAACCACCTTCCCTTCCTGGGTGCTACCTGGTAGCAGCACCTAGACAGGTTCTGCTGTCCCCTTGTCTGTCACGTTCCTGCTCCGAACACATCCCCAGAGGCACAAGCACGGCTCCTCCATGGCCTTGGCTCAGACAGGGAAGCACAGCCCTGAGCCATATCCTCCTTTCCCTGTCAGAAGCAGCAAGAGAGGCAGAAATGCACCCAAGAGACACCCTGTGACTCTTGTCCCTGCCAGCTCTCTCCAATCTGCCCTGCCCAAGGCACTTTTCCCTGTCACAGTCTGGCACATCTATTTCAAATGCTGAGGATTGCCACATATCACAGGGAACAAGAAACAGATTCCCACCAGGGAAGCAGGGCCCTGGAGCAGAGTGGCGTCAATGACGTGCCCTTGAGGTTCAGAGAAGGAGGACACAACTGCTTGTTAATCCTGCTTCCCAGCTGGTGATTTCTAGGGATAACCTAGCCAGGGAATTCTAGGGAAAATGTTAAAAGAGCTTCTAGTAATGCACTGTGAGAATAAAATCCCCATCGCAGCTGCTTGCACAATAAACCATGTGAACCACTGGACACAGACCCAAGGATCAGGAAACAAGCAGCAAAGACTCCAGCAGAATCACCTCTTTAATTATTTGGTTTTAGGAACCCAGATGTGACCCCCTGTGTTAGGGTAGGTTACATGGTGGTCCCAAGCCTGCCTTTCAACCCCACTTTTCATGAGTCCAATATTTTCTCATGCGCCTTTAATTATTCATGTTCACATGTTCACCCCTACCACAATCACCTCCTTGCCCTTATTCCAGGCCCTCTCCCCAGCTTCCCCAGACACCATGAGCCCTCAACCTGTTCTTGACCTCTCATTGTGGCAGTCTTGAGCTCCTCAGACCTTGCCTGTGACTTTATGCTTCAGCACTTTTATTAATTCAGAGATGCCTTGTCTTAGAGGACAGAGTATGTAGCAACCTGAAGGCACGAGGTAAGGCCACATGGTTGCAGCCCCAGAAGACAAGCACATGCTCTGTGCCCAGCTAGATGCTACTGGCACAGTCCTACCTCTGAGGACCAAGAAATGAATCAACAGCACAGTGCTGCACCTTTACACAGGCAGGGCAAAAAGGCAGAGGTGAAGAAAAGTCACGAAATCAGAGCTGCATTACTCAGCACGGTCAGTTTGTCATTGCAGCGCGATCTACCACCTGAGTCAGAGGAGCAGAATTCATTCCACTTAAATTTAGACCTCTAAAATGTAGAATCTTATGTCTGGCCACACAGATTCAGCTTCCTTTGCAGTCTGTGATTCATCTGACCTCTCTCAGACACTATTGTAGATTGAATCACACTCTGGTTCTTCCTATTTTTCTGCATTGGCAGTGAAGGGAGCCAACGGTGACTAGTTCATCCAAAGCCAGACATCTCAACTCTATATGCCAAAATAAGAGCAAAGGAATCCCACTCTGGGTATTGTCATTTCTCCCTAATTGAAGGGCTTAAAACTTTCAAAGCAGAAGGACAATGACAGCTGAATTTGTGGTGGGCTTTTCATGCCAACATTCAGAGACTGCTTCTTCCCTGCCAGCTCACTCAATTTAATTCATGGGAATGTCCAGAAACAGGAACCCCTGGAGCACAGCAAAAAAAATGAGCCAGGCTCTGGCATTTCTTTGAGCAACCAGCTCTTAATTATTTGACTAATAATTGTGCAGCAACCACATGCACTGAGCAGTTTGTGGAGGTTTCTTTGTCACTCATGTACAAACCTCCACAAGGGTCTAGAGTTTCTGCAGAGGTTTGGGTACAAGAGCTCAATGGCAAACTGCAACTCTTCTAAGGGTGTTTGAGGAATTTATAATGAAACTGACCTTAAATGTAATTTGGGTCAGGAATGATCAGAGCACCAGGAAAGGCAGGCTAATGCTGGTCAAGTAGGAAATGTATCATGAGCATGAGGCAAACCCTTCCAAGTTCTGGAAGGGGCAGGAGGATGCTGGGAAAACCACAGGAATGGGGGTTTCTGCACAGAAGGGACACAACTACCCTGGGAGGAGGCTGCAAAGAAGCTCTCTGAGCCATGAAAATGGAGACAAAATCACTCACAAGCCCCTGGATGCTGGATACCTGTGGAGATCTGGGCTCTCCCTTCACTAGGAAATAGGTCAAAACCGGTTAGAAATTAGGACTTTTATAATTTCAGCTCCCCAGCCCCAGAAGTGTTGCTAGTTGAGGGTTCTGAGGCAGAGCAGAGCCAGGAGGGAAGGAAATGTCTTGGGCTGTGCCCAGGGGCTGCACCCAGACCCCACAGGACTGTGGCAGGGCCAGGAGGAGAGCATGGGGGAAGGAAGTCTTACGGCAAGGTTGGACAGCAGCTGTCTCCAGGAATGAATCCAGGAGCAGCATCCTCCTGGGATGGGCCAGGAGGATCTTGCATTGACTGACTGCCCTTCCTGAGTTCGGGAGGAAATTAATCTCCCACTGTGGGCTCCAGTTTATTTTTACATTGCAAGTTAGCCCAAAGGGAAAAAAAAAGAAAATCATAAAAAAACTTTATATTCCCTAAAAGGAATCACAAATTTCACAGCGACCTAAGGAGATTAGTCAAATCCCTGTGACCGTCAGCAGTTTCACTTAGGTCAAAGCCTGGCATAACTCAATCTCTGTGAGAAGGGAGGAGTGGCAACGTGGACTGCCCAGCTCTGCAGGCTGGCCAGCCTCTCCAAGAGGGCCCTTCTGCAATATCTGGAGGGAAATATCCCTTTTGCAGTCCCACAGCAAGCAGTGAGGCTGACCCGGAGTGCAGACTGCGAAAGGGAGCGTTATCTCTTGCAGATACCACAGTGAGACCTTCCAAGCTGGGAAGCAGGAGGAGGACAAATTTCCCAGGCTGGGAGACATCAAAGGCTGTGTGAAACCTTCCGAAAATGCTCACCCTGAATTTCTCATGCATGGGTGGGCATATGGGATAACTCTCCATAGGGTCAGGGAAATGTGGAAAGTGGAGCAGTCAGGTTCTGATTCGCCTCTTGCTTTGAGGGAGAAAATGAAGAAAATATAGCTCAAAACCTAAAAATAAATATGACACCCATAGGTTTGGCTTTGCACAAAAACTGGCCTGAGTTAGTTAACCTAAGGCATTTTTTGGATGAATTCATTTCCATCCCCTGCCAAACATGTCTGTGTTAATGGGCTCACAGAAGCATCAGCCCTTCAAGCTGTGCCTCAGACTTCACCCAGAGGATCAGTAATGTGGTGCTGCTGCAATGCACTCAGTGAGTAGAGAGGTGTTGGAGAAATAAATTGAGAACAAACTTTCAGATTTGGAAATGTTCAGGACCAGGCTGGATGGGGCTTTGAGTAACCTGGTGTAGTGGAAGGTGTCCTTGCCCTCGGCAGAGAGGTCTGAACAAGATAATCTTTAGTGACCCTTCCAACTCAAATAATTTTATGTTTTAATGATTACTCTAAGGAGAAATAGGGCTTCCAGCTCATAATCCACAGTTTTAAAAATAATCTGCCTCCTTTTCAGTGAGAGGAAGGGGCTTCTTGATAGAAACCCAACAGAAAATCTCCCCCTCTGTTGTGCAAATACAGAATTTGCTTTACATGGTATCAGGAAGCCAAAAAGGATAGAAGTTCCAGTGTCCTTCCTCCACTGCAGAGAGGCAGGAGGCTTTTGCAACTGTTTGTCTCTCTCTGATCAAGTTGTTGGTGCAGTTCTTAAAAGAAATAACAACTTCTGCGATTCTTAGCTCTCCTCCCTTTTTCTCTCTTCGTGGCTTCTCCATCATTTGAACTCTTCCAGTAGTACCAGACCTGAAATGTTCAAAATTACGAGTCAGGAACTAGAAAATCCTTACATTGATTTAGAAACTAAAAGATTAAAAACAAAACAGCGAGAGAGACCTCAACTGCAGGGACTTTTGAGTTGCTTCTGGTCTTTGAGGTTCTGAAACCAAGAGTGGGACAGTCCCATTGCAATTTTTCTGAGTATCATCACACCTGCTCCTCTATCTGCTGTTTCTCTCCTTCTGTTGAGTTCTCTTCAGACCAGAAAGCATCTTTGTGTCCTATGAATGTGCAGAATTTAGCACAAGGTGGTCTTCAGGCCGGATGCATCTTCTGGGCATGGGAAAAATGAAGGTGAATTGTTATGATCAGCTGTTTTACCTACGGAATACATAAACCCAGAGTAAACATTTGAGAAGTGAAGGGAGCAGCTGGGATAAGGAAGACAGACAGCATCATTGTCCACCACAGCTGGAAGCACTCTCACTCTTCAGTATTTGCTCCTGACCCAGTGAAAGCTTTTCTGTGGGGGAAAAGAAGCAATAAATAATAGGGAATCATGGAGTTATAGAATGGTTTGGGTTGGAAGGAACCATCTGGTTCCAACCCCTGCCATGGACAGGGACACAAATCCACTAAACCAGATTGCTCAGGGTCTTATCCAACTTGGCCTTGAACCCTTCCAGGGATGGGGCAACCATGTCATCATCACCATCATCATCATGATCAAAAATATTACTCATCCTCAACACATCAGAATATCCTCTGCTATTCCTCTAACATCTGGGTGACCAAAAGCATGAGTTTGCACTAAGGGGGTTCAGATTAGTCAGAGGTAACATGGCCTTTTGCTTCTGATGATTTCACCAACACGACATTTGTTCTCATGCCCTTCTCCAGCCTCCATCTCCCTCAAAAAACCTGGAAATGCATTTTCCCTAACTGGAAACACACATTTCATAGTAACATTTTCCAGACCACTTTGCAAGAGGTAAAGTGAGACTAATTTTTTCAGCACAGTTTTGTAGAAGCTCACAGCTCTTACCTGGCCCTTCCTGTCTGTATCCTGACATATTCCTTCAGTAATCCCCAGGTCCTCTTGGCTTCGTCTTTTAGTGGTGTTTGTTTCTTTGCCCTTCTTAAATAAACTATTGCCAGTTCCTATGGTAACACACCTCATTCTTTCTCTCTCCTCCCTAAAAGTCTCTTCCCATTTAACAGGCTTTTTAAAAGGCTCTATTTATACTTTCTTTTGTTATCCTGCCCCTGCTCCCTTGCAGCCAGACAAGGGCAGGCACAGAGCAGTGCATGCACTACCCTGTGTTACTAATAATGGCCATCCATAAACACGAGAGCGAGCCGTGGGGATCAAAGCTGTGACCTTCAACAGGAGATGCTCTGCTTCTTCGAGCAAAAAGAAAGGAAACCTGAGACACGGCTGGCTCGTGAGGGAAGCGCTGTTTGCAGGGGCCATCCCCACCCCTCCCACTCTCCAGCAATGCGCTGAGGGGCTGCAAGCCCCCCAAACCAGCCAGCATGTGAAAAACAGCCTCGCTGTCTCTGCAGGCAGTTTCCACCTCCCCTCTTTGCTCAGTGTCAGACATTCATCTATATTACCAGTAATTGGATAAAGAGAAAAATATGAACTGCGCTTCTTTTTGCTTCCCATTCCGTGAAAAGAAAAGCTCCCCTCCTCTCTGTGCTTTTTTGTTTTAAATCTCAAGGCTATTACCAAGCATCAAGGTTTATTTCCTTAAGGTTCATCATATAATTTAAATGCAGATTACAACTTATTTTAACCCTTAGCTGAAGCAGTAGGTGGATTTTTATGATGGCAACTCATTGTTTCTCAGGCATTTCTCCTAATGAAAAACAAAGGGTCTGAAACAGTCCAAGTACAATTTGGTTCCTTTCTCCATCGAGAGGTTTCACTTGCACAGTCAGGCTGCTGCCAGAAACCACACGTTTTTTGGTCATCTTTAGGGTGTTCCAGGAAACATATTGTCAACAGATCTCAATTTTTCAGTAGGAAAAGCAAGTAGAAGAATGACTCCCCAGCCTTCCCCCTTCTTTCTCCACATAAAGACAGCTTTCAGGGCTTCTTTATTGATGAAGAATGACCCCCAACAGTTGTAAATCCATTCTTTTTTCTTGATTGTGATCTCTCTTCCTTGGCTACCACAAGAAACTGTGATGCCCTCAAAGTGCCACTGCAGAAAGGGTTAAGGTATCTCCAACTACAGCCTCAATAAGCAGCAAAAGTGTCCTGTCCCCAGGGTAGGATCAGTGTATGAGAATTTGCTCAGATCATTTAATGTTTGTAACTTGATTTCCTGCCGGAAAGCTTCGGTGGGCGGAGTTTCTGCTGAACCAGACAGAACTAGAGCTATTTCCTTTTCCAGATTGCTTGTGCATGTCCAGTCAAGCTCAACTGAATTAATGGCAATCGGCTTGTTTCCCCCACACACCCCTTCCCATTCACCTTTTGCAGTGCAAATACGGGAAGTGAGTGATAATCCTGCTGTCAGGGCCTCAGGAGATAGGATGGTTCTACAACCTTGGGCAAGTCCTGTTCATTCTCTGCACCTCTGGCCCATTTCTTGTTAAATTCTGGAGAAAGGATGCTCTAATGACCCATCTCCTGCCCGACAGATTTCCTACATGACCTTGGGAAAGTCACTTAACCTTTGCCTGCCTCCACCTTCCATGAAATGGAGAGGAAATCATCAGAAGGCTTTGCTCACTCTGCTGCCACCACCAGTATTAAACCATGGCCCATGAGGACTGAGAGTAGAATTCTTTCCAATTTAAGCTTAAAGACAAGTTGCTATTTTCTCCTGAACAGTGCAGGTCTGTGTTGGATCACCTGCAGCACTTCTACAAGGAAAAAGCAGCCCCTGTTACTCCCCACCATGCTCCCAAGTGCAAATTGATTCATTCATCCCCTGCCTTGGCCATCCCAGGAACCATGAGTTTCTTTCACACTCATCAGTGAATGCAACCAAACCTCTGGGAAAGGCCAGATCCTGCTCCAGGTGCTTGATTTTTTATCAAAGTTTTAGGTTTCATCAAAGTAGTCTGAGCTAACCCCCATCAAAGATGCTTTCATCAATACTGAGGTCATCTACAGAGGGGTGAATGCAGGACCAGTCAAGTGGGATCCTATGGATCTCATAGGAGAGCAAATGGCTGGGGCCAGAGATCTACCCCATATACATCCTCAGGCTCTACTAGTTTGAATGGTGCCAGGTCAATTTATTTGAGGTTCAGTTGGTAATCCAGGCACTCTATTACTGAGGGGAAGGTGGGCAAACCCCGTCTCTCAGTCAATTTTCAGCAGCACCATTCGAAAATCCTTCCCACAGTAAACGGCAAAGTCACCCCAAACAAAAAAAAATGAAGCATTGTGGGGTTTTTTTCTCTAACAGGACCAAAGAGAAATTTCTGAGTGCTGTGTTTCTCACCCTTTTCAAACTGCTGTCTCCACACCAGCCTGTGGGCCCCAGTGCTGGGTGCCTGGGGCAGCACCCTCTTCCCCCATCCAGATAGTATCATGTCCTTAGGATGTGTCTACACTCCCAGGTGGAGCTGGTTACACAGAATAGTCCTGTCCTTAGGCCTGGCTCAGTCTGGAGGCCTGGGCGTGAGACAGAAAGTAGGCACTGTTCCTTATCATACAAGGGAGATTATGCAAGAATGTCCTGTAATGAGGATAAGGAAGGTGCTTTGAACAGGTATGTGGGGTTGGCTGCAGGTTCCTTCTGGCAGTAGCAGGGCTCTTGCAGCATGGACCAGCCCTGGTTTCCAGTGCCAGATGAAGTGGGGCAACCAGCTGCTCCCTAAACCAAATTATCAATTCTGCTTCCTTCACAAAAATATGGCATAAAATTTGAGAACAACATCAATGAAGGAACCATCACCAGGACCTAACATTCAAAATCTTTATCTGCTACTGTTACTTCATCCTCCTTTCTGATTGCTGGCTAATGTCCATGGGAATGCAACGTGTATGGTTTCATTTTCTTAATTGCAATCATCCTGCAGACCACCTTCAGGCACGCTGGGGACCACCAGTAGTGCAGGGACCGCATGTGAAGAAGCCCTGCCCTGGGAGATCCATCCCTCCTTCCCTGATGTGGTTAAAATGCCATTCCAGATTGTGGTGCCTGCAAGGATTTAACGATGTTCTCAGCCCAGAGGAGAGCCCTGGACTATGCCCTGTGCCTGAGAAAGCAGGACTGAGCTTCAGCTGTGTAGGAGGGCAGTTGTAAGAAACCAGGATATCTACAGGCATGGTAGAGTTCCCTTCATAGCCTACCCCATCTCTTCCACATGCAAGTGCAACCTTGGAGTCTCTGGACCGAGCTCTTTGTGTTCTGAAGCCTTCCGTGGCTATTAATACCTGGGGAATCTGTGAAGCAGGCAAACAAGGTTTTGATGAGTGTGGGAAAAAGAAAGGCGTTACCACGTATGAGTGAACTTCAGTTTCGCTCATGTGCTGAATTAGTCAGTGCCTTCAAGTGAATTCCAAGCGCTGGTCTAGCTATTAAATGACTCTTCTTGAAGAGCTAAGTGCTCCATTTTTAGCCTTTACTGGAGGAAAACTAAATTTAAAAAATAATATTTGAATCAGAACTATTGCAAAGGCTTTGGGGTTGGGTATTTTGGTGTGCTGTTTTGGGGCGGTTTTTTCGCATTTTTCAACTTTTTGATCTCTCCCAGAAATAAAAAGTAACCAGTAGTCAACACACAGCAGTTGCTGGCTGGAGAAATCCGGGTCAGTTGTCATGCCCATGAATGTGATGTCTGAGTCAGGAAACCTCACTGAGATGTTGCAGCCCCGGAGGAACATGATGTGATAATTGCCTCAACAAAGGACCAGAAGTACCTGGTGTAGAGGCTCAAGACAGAAGCTCCAGTGGCTGAGAAATTCAGTGAAGGACATGCTCAGTTTAGTGGATGGAAAGGAGGTTGGAACATCAACACTGACATCTCAAGAATTCATGTTTCACTTCCTACCCTGGAGGAGTGGTTCCCCCTGCAATCTTTCCAACCCAGAGTTATCACTTCTCTGCTGCTTCCCCCTCTAACACAGTGGCTGTGAGAAGTGCTGTCTGCAGGTGGCAAAAAACAGAGTTGTTTTTTCCATCAGTTCACTGTTAATGGTGTCCTGGCTTGAAGAAAGTTGAGTTTGGATGAAATGGAAATGACAGAAGGGGCAGGGGAAAAAAAGATTACAGAAATTTAGACAAAGCAGGTGTATGGATTGCATGTCTATCCTTTCTGCAAACACAGAGGCTGCGTGGGCTAGATCCAGGAAAGTGTCCAAGCTGTAATACAAGCACTTTGACAAGCACACATTAAAACATAGCCAGGCTTTGCACTAACACTAAGGCAAACACAGCCCGCTGGGATTAGCATCTGTGCAGAGGTTACAATCCTTCCACATTGCTTTTCAGTGCATTAGGCTGAAAAACATGCTCAAGGATGCTCACGTGCACAGGAGATTGTCGATATTTGTGCTGAAAATCCATTCAAATTCAGAAATTACAGCTAACATGAAGCCTACTTGATCCTCTTAAGGCTGTGACCTGATTGTGGAAACATTTCTCTTTGCGTATTTTTCTAAAATACAAAGAAGCAAGGCAGAGGCTTGACTGAAGATGGATTCAGGCTTGCCAGGAGGCCTGAAGGTGTTCCCCAGTTGCATCGCCCATCAATTTTTAATGCCTCCATTTCCCCTCCAGCTCACAATGGACAAAAGCTCCCCTAGTCAGGATATTCTCTGATTCTGTGGTGCCCAAGAGCATCAGCCAAACTGGTATGAATTTACACCCCCGGCCAAGAAGCAACACTCCCGGGCACAGCAGCCTTTCAGCCTCACCCATGCAAGAGGGATCACGCTGGGTTTGACAGCACTTCTGAGGGAATGTGGTGGAGCCCCATGCTGTTGGCCCTTTTTCTTCTGCCAGAGCTGTCAAGCTGAGGTTGTGCTCGAGCGCTACAATTTGCCATGTGACATTTCAGATGGGAAGCAAAAAGAATGGCTGTGCCAACCACCACTCTCAGGTTCTCTGCAAAATGAAAACCAGATTCCTGACATTTGCTGTGTCTGAGAGAAAGATAAGTCTGTCGTTTTTACAAACAATAAAGGATGCAGAAAAACAAACGTATTCCCTCAGAGCCAAGAGCAGTTCCCCATAGTGCCTGGGAATCCCCGTGGAAGGGAAATGCTGTTCTAACAAGAAAAGATTTGACCAAAAATACCCAACCAAATGCAGCAACAGCAACATTTTCCTTTGTATTTTTTTGTTTGTTTGTTTCACTTCTCGGGTTTTTTGGGGTTTTGAAGAAAGCAGTCACAGGCAGACTTCTCTTTGGGTCCCACCATCATCAGTGTTAGCAGAGGGACCTCTGCCCCGCAGAGCTTTCCCCAGGCTTTGCCAGACTGATTTTAGCACCACCAAAAGTCACACTCTGAGTTTTCATTAAAAAACCGTCGATGTGAAAACCAGCTAATTTTCTCACTTTGAAAAAGTAGCAGGGAGTCAGACAGCAGAACCTAAATGTCAATAGCAAGGGAAATCACAGGTTTTTTTTCTGTTCTCAGCAGACTTCTTTGCAAGGTGTGAATTTGCTGATGCCTAACCAAGGTTAAACTTATGCTCTGCCTTGAGAGGGGAAGGGGAAGGAGAGAATGAAAATCCCTTTCATCCAGCAGCATGTTTCAAACTTGCAGACACCAAATGTGTTGAATATCCTTTGAATCAATCAATCAATCAACAGAGTCCAAAGTTTTCATCCAAGGACCCATTTTACACATTTACACATATAACACTGTAGTTGCATAAGAATCATGTGTTAAGAGATTTTTGGTAAATTTGGTAAATTTTTGGTAATATTTGGTAATTTTTTAATTTCCTTTACTCTTTTGAAACAGTCATACGCCAAATCGGCCCTTCTCAAGTCCTGCTGGAGGACTTGCTGTAGGTCCTAAGAGGTTGGGATGTCAAGGCTGTGTTGTGTAACAGCCTGAAGTTGTGTCAGGGGATGTTTAGGTTGGATATTTGGGAAATGTTCTTCACTCAGAGTATGGAATGGGATCCCCAGGGCAGTGGTCACAGCACCAAGCCTGACAGAGCTCAAGAAGCATTTTGACAACACACTCAGGAGAGATTTTTGGGGTTGTCATCTGCAGGGCCAGGAGTTGAACTCGATGATCCTTGTGGGTGACTTCCAACTGAGGATATTCTATGATCTCTGCTCCCAGGCCATCCCCTAACCAGAGAGGAGGACTGCAGCCTTTGAACAATGTTCTCAGAAATATAAAGCACCCTCAGACTATTCTGGTTTAAAGGACACCAGTTTAGTGCCTTTCAGGGAAGAGGTAAAAATAGCCTTAAAATGCAAAAACATCTGAGGGTCTCCTGATATTCATCTCTACGTGTTTGTGTCTCCTGAGGACACAAGGTCTCCTGTGACCCCAAGGCCCCTATTATTCTTTCATTTTTTGAAGCCCTTGGCTGCCTCTGCGGTGACTTCTGCAAAGAGAGTCCACAGCAAGTTAGAAATAAATGAAAACCTGAGATGGCATCAGGTGCTCTGCTCCTGTTCCTTTGAATTTATGGTGGTTCTTCACATCACAGATCTAGACACGGGTTGCGGACACAAAGGTTGACAACCTGAGGTGAGGGCCCTGGCTGCAATGTGACAGCAGCTCCTGAATTGTGTCAGCTTGAGTCTGTGACACACTGGGTGACCCCTGTGCCTCACACATAATCAGAACCACTGATGGGAGATGTTAAATATATCCTGTACAGCCTCAGGAATGGGCAGCCTCCACCCTTCATCGGTCAGAGGATAAGGGCATCTCACCCAGAGGACAGGGGACACTGCTGCACTGAGCCCAGGCCTGTGCTGTGTCCCCTTGACTCTGCCCCCAGGCTCTTCTTTGTCTTCCTCAGCTTCTTCTCTCTCATCTTTGTTTTCTCCTTCTTATTTTCTTATTATTCTTATTCTTATTCTTATTCTTATTCTTATTCTTCCTCCTTTTCCCTCTTCCTTCTTCCTCTTCTTTCTCCTCTTCCTCTTTCTCGTCACTTTTTTCATATTTATCTTCTTCCTTCCTCTTCTTCTTCCTCCTTTTCCTTCTTATTTCTTCTTTTCCTCCTCTTCCTCCTTGTCATCACCATTTTCTTTCTTTTTCCTCTTCTTCCTCCTCCTCTTCCTCCTCATCATCCTCATTTTCTTCTTCTTAGAATCACAGAATATTTTGGGTTGCAAGTGATCTCAAAGCTCATCCAGTTCCAACCCCTGTCATGGGCATGGACACCTTCCACTAATCCCAAGGTTGCTCCAAACCCCTTCCAGCCTGGCCTTGAACGCTTCCAGGGATGGGGCATCCACAGCTTCTTTGTGCCTCACCACTCTCACAGGGAAGAGTTTTTTCCTAATATCCCATCTAAACCTGTCCTCTGCGGTTTAAGGCAATTCTTCCTTCTCCTGTCACTCCAGCCCTTTGCCCTAAGTCTCTCTCCAGCTCTCTTGGAGACCCTCTAGACAACCTAAGGGGCTCTATGTTCTCTCCGGAGCCTTCTCTTCTCCAGGCTGACCAAGCCCAGCTCTCTCAGCCTGTTTCCACAGCAGAGCTGCCCCAGTGCCTCTGGTTCCATTTCTTTCCTTTTTCCCTTTTCCTTTTCCCTTTCCCCTTTCCCCTTCCCTCACGTTTCCCTCACCCCTTGACCCCGCCCACTCTCGCAAGCCCCGCCCCTTTTCCAGCCCCGCCCACACCCCATAGACCACGCCCCCTCCGCCGTCCGTTTCCTTCCCATTGGCTCCTGGGGGTGCCACGTGACGCGGCGGCGGCGCGCGCGGGGGCGGGGCCGGGTGCGCGGGTGCGCTCGGGGCGGCGGCGGCGGCGGCGGCGGCGGCTGCATGTGCGGGCGGGGGGCGGCGAGCGGGGCCGGCCGGGCGGCGAGTGGAGCCGGGCGCGGGGCGAGCGCAGCCCAGAGGAGCCGAGCGGAGCCGGCGGGCAGGTCAGTGCGCGGGCGCGGAGGCGGGCGGGCGAGGGGAAACGGCGGCGGCGGTGGCCGCACGTGGGTTCGCCCGCTCAACAATGCGGCCGGGAGGGGTCCGTGCGCCGCCGGCTGCGGGGCCACCGCGGCGTGCGGAGGAGGTTGCGCCGTGCAATGTCCCCCACCGTAGCGAGGTGATGGCTCCGCCGCAGCTATCCTGGGGCTCTGGTGGGGGGGCAGCAGCGTGCCTGCCCCCCCCGGCCCCCAGCGAGGCTGCGGCACCTTCAGATTGAAGCCAGAATGAAGGGAGGGGAGCCGCAGCCCCGGTGTGCGGGGGGCACACGCTGCTTCCTCCCCGCTGGGAGCCCAGGCGCGGTGCCGCAGTCCCCCACCCCGTGTGCGGGCACGGAGCATCCCGGCAGAGCCCATCTCCGTGGGTGGGATGCAGCGTGGGCACCGTCAGGGCTCCGCGGGGCCTCTCCAGCCCCGTCCGGGCCGGACGCAGCGATCGGTGTCACAGGGGGCCCGAGGGGGAAGCGCCGTGCTCCCGGCTGTCCGGTCTCGCCGTCCCTCAGGATGTTTCCGTCAAACGGATGGGGGAATGGGGCTGCCCTGCATCGGTGGCTGCGGCGGGGGTGGCCTCTCCTGGCTCGTGTTTAGAGCAGGATGCCGAGGGACGTGGTGGAATCACCACCCGGGGGTGTTCAGAAAACGCGTGGCTGTGGCACTTGGTGACACGGTTCACTGTGGACATGGTGGTGGTGGTGCATGGATGGTTGCACTTGGTGATCTTGGAGGTCTTTTCCAGCCTGGATGATTCAGTGATTCTGTATTTGAGCATGTCTTGTTAGGCTGACAAGCCATTCCTGGCCTTGCTATGGCGTGGGGGCTTGGGAATACCAGTGGTTCCCATTCCATGAGCAGGCAGGTCGCATAGCTGGAGAACATCCCATGCCATGCCTTTCTCTGCCGTAGGTAAAGTGGATTTTTGCGTGCCACTGGAATTACTAATCCAAGCAATTAGCTGGAATCTGTCAAGTTTGTGCTGCTGCCAATTTCTCTGGTTCATTTGGTTACAGCTTCATCTTTCTGCTCAAAGGAACTGAAATGTAAGCAGGGCAACTGAGTGTCTGGAGCTGTTGGGTTGGGTTTATGTTCATCCTTTGGCCAAAGGAGGATCAGCAAGAAAATTGAGCCTTAATGAAGTCGAATATTTTTTGGCAGCAGTGGAAAAAGAGTAAAGTGGATAAATGGGGCTAGTGCCTTCTTTGTATACGAAATGTCATGAATCTCCCTACCAGGTTGTGAGCTGGATTTAAATTCCACTGTTATAAAGATCACTGATTTTTTTAATCACATCATTGCTAATAG